>NC_091178.1:13470946-13483446 GCF_040958095.1 Procambarus clarkii
CTTGCTATCTTCTATCTCTTCTTGATATCTTCTATATCTTTCTTCTTGCTATCTTCTATCTCTTTCTTCTTGCTATCTTGCTATCTTCTATATCTTTCGTCTTGTTATTTTCTACCTATTTTTTTCTTGCTATCTTCTACCTCTTTACTCCCGCTTGTATTTTTCAAATCTCTGCTTCTGCTATCTTTTCCTACCGATTTCCTCTTGTTATCTTCTTCTACCCATAACTTCTTTCCTCTTCTGCCCCTTTCCTCCTGTTATGCTTTGAAGTTTCATTTCCATTGTTATTTTTTGCTACCCCTTTCCCAGCTATTTCTTCCTCTCCCCTCTTCTAACCTTCATTATATCCTATGTCTCGTGCCTTGCTATCACTCTCACTGCTACTCCTTATTACCCTTTCTTCTCCTCTTAAATCCCCCTCCCTTTCAATCTCCTTCGCCTCCTCCTTATCCTAACCCTCCCCCTTACCTCTTTCTCATCAATTCAACATTGTTTCCTCTTTTCCCCTATCCTGTTGCAGATGAGGAATCACAATAACGTGGCTAAAATATGTTGACCAGACCACACACTAGAAAATGAAGGGACGACGACGTTTCGGTCCGTCCTGGACCATTCTCAAGTCGATTGTTGTGATTCCCTATCCTCTTTCCTCCTGCCCCCTAACCCCCTATTCCGCTTCCTACCCTCCCTTCCTCGTCCTCCTCCTCCTCCTCCTCCTGTAGTTATTTTTTTCCAATATCATTCACGGACGCTGGCCAATGACCTTGTATTGAGATCAAGCAAAAATATCCCAAGCCTTAGCAGGGAGTAATACGCAGGGGAATCAATGGTTCGAGATCACAGTTAATATCCTCATTCAGAAAGACCCTTCATAATTCTGGCCCCAAAGAGTCAATAATAACCCGGGAAGCGAGTAATGACCGCTCCATTCCTGAGTTGGAGGATTTTCATATATGAGATTTTTTTCCTATCTCTCTCGCTCTCTCTCTTCAGGGGCATTTTGGATTATTTGGACTTTTATGCAGTCGGTGGGTAATCAGTTGTGGGGGGATGTGGGGGGGGGGGGGGGAGGAGGGAAGAAGGGGGCCCCCATTGAAGGGGGAGAGGGAAGGGTGTGTGTGTGTGTGTGTGTGTGTGTGTGTGTGTGTGTGTGTGTGTGTGCGTGTATTCACCTAGTTGTGCTTGAGGGGGGGGGGCTGTTACTACTAACTAATTTGTTTTCTATCCCCCTCCCCCCCACACACGCAGGAAGGAGCCCGTAACAACTGTCTAACTCCCAAGTACCCATTTACTGCTAGGTAACAGGGGCATCAAAGTGAAAGAAACTCTGCCCATTTGTTACTGCCTTGTCCGGGGAATCGAACCCGGGGCACAGGATTACGAGTCCCGCGCGCTTTTCACTCAGCTACCAGGCCCCTGGTGGAGGTGGTGGGTGGAAGTGAGGGTGGAAGAGAGTGGGAGTTTGGGAGGTGATGGATGGGAGGGAGAGACGTCGTGGGGTGGGAGAGAGGGTAGGAGTGTGGGTGGGAGTGTGGGAGAGAGTGTGGGAGGTGGTGGGTGGGAGTGTGGGAGAGAGTGTGGGAGGTGGTGGGTGGGATGACCCCTTAAAACACTAACATCTACGATAATCCCTGGCGAGGAGTGGCCAATAATTAGAGCCTTTTGTGACCCCCTGGACTCCAAGCCTGGAACAATGAGGTGCCTGGAATTGGCTGGAATGACCATTTACTGGCTGGAATGACCATCCAAAGGCTAACAATGGCGCTCAGGCCCTCTCTTCATTGGCCATTCACCGGTGTTGCCATCGGGAGCGCCTCAATTTTGCTCCAACTAACTTTATTTCCTTGAAGGATTCAACATATAACATTGTTTACTGTCCCAGACTCGTGAGACTAGTCAGTCAGGTTAATACTATCTGGGATTGTCTTAAGACGTTAAACTGTGTGTGTGTGTGTGTGTGTGTGTGTGTGTGTGTGTGTGTGTGTGTGTGTGTGTGTGTGTGTGTGTGTGTGTGTGTGTGTGTGTGTGTGTGTGTGTGTGTGAGGGAGAGAGAGAGCCTATGTACGTATGTGTGAGAGAGCGTTGGCATGTGTGCTTGAAAGCGTGTGTATGTGTAAGGGTGTGTGTATACGTATGCGTGAGAGCGTGCATACATATGTGTGAGAGTGTAGGTACGTGAGAGCGTGTGTGCGTGAGAGCGTGAGAGCGTGAGCGCGCGCGCCACCTGCTCCGCGCCTGGACCAAAGATGGACTAATACAACTCAGACAATTGGTATTCACGCTAATTATTTTCTCGCTACTGAATACCCCGCGCCGGGTCCTCCTGAGTACTGGGAGTGGGAGGAGGGGTGGAGAGTTGTGTTGTCTGTGAGGCTCAGATTTGTTCCTCTTGACCTTTTGTGTGAGGGGAAGTGAGTGTACTCACATATCTGTACTCACATATACTCACATATCTATATGTGTGACTGCAAGGTCTAGTGTTACCTCTCGGCCGCCTGCCCTTTCTAGTCGCTTGTTATTTAATGCAATGACTCTATAGCCTTATTGCTCTAACATATCAAAGCAGGAACAAATCCACAAGGGCCGTGACGAGGATTCGAACCTGCGTCCGGGAGCATCCCAGACACTGCCTTAATCGACTGAGCTACGACAGGGTTAAAAAGAGTTGAAACCGAAGTTCTTCTATACTTACTGGATGCCATAGCCTCTCCGAGGCACAAACCAAGATTTTACACAACTCCTCCCTGCACCCGAGCTATGTCAATAGGCCGTTCTCCCTCTTCGCCCTTACATCATTACACCAAATCCTTGTGGATTTGTTCATTTGATGCATCACGTTAGTGTGATCTCTGTGTGTAATCAAAGCAGGAAATTAGGAATGGAGTTTGCTTCTATGATTTTTTCGTTCATTTCATTTTTCCACTACTCTTAATCTAAAAGGAAACTGTCTCACATCTGTGTGGCTCATTTGATTCTCAAGCTATCATCCTTCAAGCAACAGAACCTCTTGTTTTATTGGTATTAATTTAAAACATCTCAGTTCTTTTTTTCGCTCTGTCAGTCCCACCCCCCTTAAATATTTTTTTGAGCGTCAATCATGTCTCTCTCATTTTCTCAAGCTGCGTCAGGTCTAGTTCTTTGTTTTTCTTCATTCCCCCCTCCGGACCTAGTTCCGTACGTATTGGAATGGCATTGGTTCGCCTCCTCTCATCCTCACGTTCCAGGGTGTGGCTCTCTCTGCTGCACCATACCATCCTCCTTCCCGGTCACCATCCTATTCCAGCTTCTCAGTCAGTTCTGTATGATTCTGCTTATGAAATTCCCATTTTATATTGTTTTTTTCATAATTTTTATTTCACACACCTTCAAGAATATCCTGCTGGTTTCTATTAGCCCAGGGGGCTGCATGAATCAGACACAGGGCGGTTGAATAACGTAGGATATCAAAGTCTTTATAGCGACCATACCTTCCTCGTTGGTTTGACACCTTGATGGCCCAAGTTCTTAGCGTCGGCAGTACTGGGCGCTCACCGGAGGTGCTTCAGTCTTGGGTCGTTTAGATAGACATACCCGTGGGCTTATTTATCGGTCCGCTTCATCAGTGAGCTCCGGGGGTCGCTCTCTCTCTCTCTCTCTCTCTCTCTCTCTCTCTCTCTCTCTCTCTCTCTCTCTCTCTCTCTCTCTCTCTCTCTCTCTCTCTCTCTCTCTCTCTCACTCTCTCTCTCTCTCTCTCTCACTCTCTCTCTCTCTCTCTCTCTCTCTCTCTCTCTCTCTCTCTCTCTCTCTCTCTCTCTCTCACTCTCTCTCTCACTCTCTCTCTCTCTCTCTCTCTCTCTCTCTCTCTCTCTCTCTCTCCCTCTCTCTCTCTCTCTCTCACTCTCTCTCTCTCTCTCTCTCTCTCTCTCTCTCTCTCTCTCTCTCTCTCTCTCTCTCTCTCTCTCTCTCTCTCTCTCTCTCTCTCTCTCTCTCTCTCTCTCTCTCTCTCTCTCTCTCTCTCTCTCTCTCTCTCTCTCTCTCTCACTCTCTCTCTCTCTCTCTCTCTCTCTCTCTCTCTCTCTCTCTCTCTCTCTCTCTCTCTCTCTCTCTCTCTCTCTCTCTCACTCTCTCTCTCTCTCTCTCTCTCTCTCTCTCTCTCTCTCTCTCTCTCTCTCTCTCTCTCTCTCTCTCTCTCTCTCTCTCTCTCTCACTCTCTCTCTCTCTCTCTTTCACTCTCTCTCTCTCACTGAGTGAGCGTGTTCCTGAAGGAAGGTGATGTTTACATCGACGAGCGCTCGGCTGACAATCAGGTGCTCACGCTGCTGTCACTCGGAACTCACTCAGAACTCGGCTGTTACTCAATACTAAGCTCTCACACAGCACCGAGCTGTGACTCGGCACTCACTCAGAACTCAGCTGCCACTTAGAACACAGCTGTCACTGAGCGCTCAGCTGTTATTCAGAACTCAGCTATGACACATCACTCACTCATGAATCAACTAGCACTCATAACTCAGCTCTCACTCAGCACTTAGCTGTAATTCAGAACTCATCTGTCATTCAGCACTTGCAACTGCCAGCCAGCACTTAACTGTTACTCAACACTCAGGCGTCACTCCGAAATCAGCTATTACTCAACTCTCAGCAGTCACTCAACTCTCAGCTGTCACTCAGCACTTGACCTCCACCGCAGTTACGTTCTCAGCTCGGGGTTCCTTTGGTACCTGAGCAGGTAGTCTGTTGTACTGTATAACAGTATACTGTATACTGTTATACTGTCTGTTATACTGTTACATTATAAGACCAATTTGCGTTTCCGGCTTCCATTTACGCCCTCTCGTGCTATTTTCTATAAATTTAAAGGCGGTGTCCTTGCAGACCTTTGTCTATTCCCCTCAGTATTTTGTATATTGTGATCATATTCCCTGTTTCATATTTCCTATAGGGTTGTGAGGTTCAGTTCCTTTTATCTTAATCTGCTACGTTTTGACAAGTGGCAGAGTTGGGCTGAAAAAAAGGCTATTGGATTTCAACATCAATATGTGTAAGGTGATGGAAATGGGAGCAGGTGCTACAAGAACAGTGCACAGTAAAGGAAAACTACCTCGCCGTATCGACTTAAGAAAACATCAAACCACTAAACACCAGAGGCACATATAAATAAGATAGTACGTCAGCAACATACTCTACACTAGCCAAAGTCAGAACATCCTCTAGGAACCTAAATAAAGAAGTCTTTATATCAGTGTACGTGAGACCAGTCTTAGTGTATGTCGACTCATCGTGGAGCTCTCATCTAATAAAAACACATATGGAAAGTCGAAGAGATACAGAGGTTTGTAACGAGGCGGGTATCAGAATTGTGATGCATGGGAAATGAAGAAGGGCTGAAGGAACCATAACTGACGACGCTAAAAAAAGAGAAGAGAAGAGAAGAGAATAGAGAGAGAGAGAGAGAGAGAGAGAGAGAGAGAGAGAGAGAGAGAGAGAGAGAGAGAGAGAGAGAGAGAGAGAGAGAGAGAGAGAGAGAGAGAGAGAGAGAGAGGAGAGAGATGATAGAGATGTAATAAATATTTTAGAGGGATTGACAGAGTTGAAATAGAATAAAGGTTCACAAAAGAATACCAACAGAACAAGATAATATGGATGGAAGCTTGAGAATCAAATGAGACACAGAGAAGTTAGAAAGTTTTCTTTCAGCATAAGAGTGGTGTGAAAATGGAATGAACTAAAAGTGCAAATAGTAGAAGCAAACTACAATCGAAATTTTATATGATAAGGAAATAAGTTGAGTCATTGTATTAGACAACCGACGGTTAGAAATACGGGGTCCAAGAGCTAAATCTCGATCTTGCACGCACAAATACTAAATACGAACACACACACACACACACACACACACACACACACACACACACACACACACACACACACACACACACACACACACACACACACACACACACACACACTCACCAAAATACTCAACTACATCATCTGATCACTTAACCAAACCGATGCTGGCAATACCACTCCCAAGACCGCCTCCCCAACAGCTTACCTGAACCTACAGAGACGTAGCGGAGTGAATGACGACTTCCCTTCATCAGGAGAGATCTCGCTCGACCTCGAGAGAGAGAGAGAAAGCGTTGGACTCGATCTCTCACCCAGCCAGACGACGTGAACGAACAGGCAGCATTTAGAGGAGGCCAACGCTAAAAACTGGACACAAAGGCCTGAATTAGGCTTTGAGTGACAGCCTCAAAGACTTTTAAAACTGCCTTTGTATTGGTGGCCTTCGAAGGGGGGGGGGGGGGTGTTTATAATGGTGTAAGCAAAGGGCCCATTGGCGATGATTGGTTGTAACCATGTGAAATATTTTGTTGGGGAAAGTTTATATTTGGTTTAATATTGGGTTTAAAACCTGTCAACCGGTCAACCGTGGGAGGGTTATTAAGGCTCTCATAATACTTTACTAACCAATTAATAAGTATACTTTAGTTCTGAACAAAGGCCCGAATTAAGCAGGTGATGAGTCACAATAACGTGGCTAAAGTGTGTTGACCAGACCACACGCTAGAAGGTGAAGGGACGACGACGTTTCGGTCCGTCCTGGACCATTCTCAAGTCGGTTAAGAATGACTTGAGAATGGTTCAGGACGGACCGTAACGTCGTCGTCCCTTCACCTTCTAGTGTGTGGTCTGGCCAGAATTAAAGTCAAATCCCAGTATACATTATATATACACCAAGTACCCGAGTACACCTTTCGATGTATATATGTATATCCTTTCACATATACATTCTAGACTATCTTAAGATTATCTTAGATCGCTTCAAATAACAAACCACAGATCGTAGTTGTCATAACAGTCTGGTGTTAAAAACAAGTTAACCGGTCCTGTATATTGTGTAGTAAATTAGTTTATTTGGAAGTAACTCTGTCTATTATATGGAACTGACATAAGCTGATGACTGACGCGTTCTGTCAGCTGAGGGGCACAAGAGCGCCCAAACCGGTCCTCGTTAAAGTTAGGATTGCGTTCTGTTTTGTTGTTTGACTTAAGGCCTCAAACAACAGTGGGAGGCCTATTAAGACCACCAACTAGCAAGTGTACTGAAGCCCCGAAACACTTCACACAATGAAACCACACAGTGAAACACAAGGAAAATACATCTATTTTCTCCCGAAAATATCCAAGGACTAAAGTCAATGCTCAGATTATTTAAACCGAAAAGCAGGTACATCTTTCAGTGTGAACAAATCCACAAGGCCCGTGACGAGGATTCGAACCTGCGTCCAGGAGCATCCCAGACACTGCCTTAATCGACTGAGCTACGGCAGGGTTAAAGAAGAGTTGTCGTAGCTCAGTCGATTAAGGCAGTGTCTGGGATGCTCCCTGGACGCAGGTTCGAATCCTCGTCACGGCCCTTGTGGATTTGTTCATTTAATTCATCACGTTAGTGTGATCTCTGTGTGTGTACCTTTCAGTGTATATATATACACTCCAAGAAGCAAGCTTAGCATACAACCACCCTGTGTATACACAACTAGAAGCAAGTTGTGTATACCTTGTGTACTACACATAAGGGGCATAACTGGCCGACCCCTCACAGTGTTCAAGAGAGAACTGGATAAGCACCTCCAAAGGATACCTGATCAACCAGGCTGTGACTCATACGTCAGGCTGGGAGCAGCCGCGTCCAACAGCCTGGTTGATCAGTCCGGCAACCAGGAGGCCTGGTCGACGACCGGGCCGCGGGGAAGCTAAGCCCCGGAAGCACCTCAAGGTAACCTCAAGGTAACCTCTCTGTGTATCTTCGCCTTGAATCGGGGTACGTCTCTCTCTGTATTGTATATACACCGAGAGGTGAACCCACTTCTCTTTGCTGATGAGAAGATCTCCCCGTCTTGAAGACATTTTGAGAAACGGGAAAAATAATTTTTTTTTATTTTTATTTAATTTAAAAATTTTAAAATTTTGGCCTTAAAATTTACCGTCTGGAAAGCATATAATAATATACAAAATTCATTATTAAATGCTGTCCTGTTATATAAAATGAGAGTAAATTATGCAACGTGTACACATATATATATATATATATATATATATATATATATATATATATATATATATATATATATATATATATTATTATCTCCATGGAATAATTGCATTATCGTTTACTATGCTGGCTTGTTTGCTATCGTCCTCAATCACCTGCTGTTAGTTAAATCAAACAAGGCAATCTAAATGAATGTATATACCAGAGTGTGTTCCTTCTTCTCAATGTATATACACACATAAAACAGACTTAAAACGCAGCTTAAAACAGACACCTTGAAGGTATATTTGAAGATTCACACGACCTGGTACACTATGGAACAAAGAGAAGGATAAGTTAACAGGATATAGTTCACCATCTGGTCGACAGGATTACACCTGAACAGGTTGCTATGATCATTACCACTAACCAGGACGACAGGATCTCACCCGACCTGGTGGTCAGGACAATAAAACATCTCCATAGTCTAACATAGACATAACATCCGTAGTGAGAGAGAGAGAGAGAGAGAGAGAGAGAGAGAGAGAGAGAGAGAGAGAGAGAGAGAGAGAGAGAGAGAGAGAGAGAGAGAGAGAGAAAGAAAAACGGTGTAATAGACAGAGACAGAAACAGATAAGGAGACAGAAGCAGTTGTCGACAAGACGAAAAGGGGAAAAAAAGTTAAATAAAATGATGGAAGGCATTAAATGTCCTGATCTGGATTATTTCCCCCAGCTTACACTTGCGTTCCGGGTTCCCAATACAGCCTCCGTTAATTAACATGTGGACGAGGAGGTAAAGCTGCAGAATCTTTCCCAGGAAAGAAGAGATCTTCAATCACTAGATTATTAATGTGATGGCCCACATCTGCCCAGGAAAAAGTTAAACTAATAAAATTAAATCTAGACTCATCTGTCCTCTGTTTAGGTATTATATTTTCACATTCGTTACTTATTCTCCTACAGAGAAGAATATATATATATATATATATATATATATATATATATATATATATATATATATATATATATATATATATATATATATATATATATATATATATATATATATATACCAGAGGTACCAGAGGTGGTACCCTCACAAATTTATATATATATATATAATATATATATATATATATATATAATATATATATATGTCGTACCTAGTAGCCAGAACTCACTTCTCAGCCTACTATGCAAGGCCCGATTTGCCTAATAAGCCAAGTTTTTATGAATTAATTGTTTTTTGACTACCTAACCTACCTAACCTAACCTAACCTAACTTTTTCGGCTACATAACCCAACCTAACCTATAGAGATAGGTTAGGTTAGGTTAGGTAGGGTTGGTTAGGTTCGGTCATATATCTACGTTAATTTTAACTCCAATGAAAAAAAATTGACCTCATACATAATGAAATGGGTAGCTTTATGATTCCATAAGAAAAAATTTAGAGAAAATATATTAATTGAGGAAAACTTGGCTTATTAGGCAAATCGGGCCTTAAATAGTAGGCCCAGAAGTGCGTTCTGGCTACTAGGTACGACATATATATATATATATATATATATATATATATATATATATATGTCGTACCTAGTAGCCAGAACGCACTTCTTGGCCTACTATGCAAGGCCCGATTTGCCTAATAAGCCAAGTTTTCCTGAAATAATATATTTTCTCTAATTTTTTTCTTATGAAATGATAAAGCTACCCATTTCCTTATGTTTGAGGTCAATTATATTTTATTGGAGTTAAAATTAACGTAGATATATGACCGAACCTAACCAACCCAACCTAACCTAACCTAACCTATCTCTATAGGTTAGGTTGGGTTAGGTAGCCGAAAAAGTTAGGTTAGGTTAGGTTAGGTAGGTTAGGTAGTCGAAAATTAATTAATTCATGAAAACTTGGCTTATTAGGCAAATCGGGCCTTGCATAGTAGGCAGAGAAGTGCGTTCTGGCTACTAGGTACGACATATATATATATATATATATGTATATATATATATATATATATATAATGTATATATATATATATATATATATATATATATATATATATATATATATATATATATATATAATATATATATATATATATATATATATAATGTATATATATATATATATATATATAATATATATATATATATATATATATATATATATATATATATATATATATATATATATATATATATATATATATATATGTCGTACCTAGTAGCCAGAACTCACTTCTCAGCCTACAATTCAAGGCCCGATTTGCCTAATAAGCCAAGTTTTCCTGAATTAATATATTTACTATAATTTTTTTCTTATGAAATGATAAAGCTACCCTTTTCACTATGTATGAGGTCATTTTTTTTTATTGGAGTTAAAATTAACGTAGATATATGACCGAACCTAACCAACCCTACCTAACCTAACCTAACATATATATATAGGTAAGGTTAGGTTAGGTAGCCAAAAAAAGCTAGGTTAGGTTAGGTTAGGTAGGTTAGGTAGACGAAAAAACATTAATTCATGAAAACTTGGCTTATTAGGCAAATCGGGCCTTGAATAGTAGGCTGAGAAGTGCGTTCTGGCTATTAGGTACGACATATATATATATATATATATATATATATATATATATATATATATATATATATATATATATATATATATATATATATATATATATATATATATATATATATATATATATATATATATATATATATATACACATGCAAATATTTCATATGCAAATACTAAAAGAGCGAGTAAACATAATGTAATTTCAGATAACGAAAAGGCTTTGTAAAACCTGGAGTCAACTTCCCCACAATAATATAAAATGTGACCTGCGAATAAAAGCCTGCGGAGGGGGCTGGCATCATAATATTGAGCCCTCAATAACCCCGCACTGTCTATACCAGCCTCGACCCCCCTTAACGCACTCACCTCCAGCGCCCTCACCACCCACTAACCCCTTAGAGTCATCCGTCAGTGAGGAACCCTGTGTGGGGGAGGAAGTATGTGCCCTCGATCCGCAGCCCTTGGTCGGGGCCCTGTAGCAGTGGGACGGAGACTCTGGAATGGTGAACCGGAAAGGGGGCGGTCCGGTGTCAATACTTGTGGCATCCCCCACACACACACACTCTCCATTACATTCCTCACAGCTGGGGAGTGTCTTGGCCCCTGCTCTTGTATTCTCCTCTCACAAAGAACGCGTTTTTAATTTAACTTTTCTGCCCCTTTTTATTCGCGTTGCTCGAAAGAATCCGCGGCATGTGGTGGATCAAATTTAGCGGCGGGTATAGTTTGTTTGGGTTCTCGACAGCGCTCAGTCAGGTCTTAAGAGCAAGATCAGGTGATGTTCTTGTGCCTGGAGCGAGTGAACTATCACTATCAGAAGAAAGCGCCAGGCCATTACGACTATATAGCACTGGGAAGGGGTCAGGATAAGGATTTGGGATGGAACGGTACTCACCTAGTTGTGCTTGCGGGGGTTGAGCTCTGGCTCTTTGGTCCCTACGGTGGGGAAGGAATGGTGTCCAACCACCTGGACGGTCGGGGATTGAACGCCGACCTGCTTGAAACGAGACCGTCGCTCTACCGTCCAGTCCAAGTGGTTGGGGGAAGAGTCGCTGGGGACTTTATCGAACCCCTAATCTGAGGTTTATGTAGCACATTTCACTTTACAAACAATCATTAAGAGATTGTAATCATTAAATTGACATGCAAAATTTCTGATTGTATGGTATTGAAATAAATGTTATTGATTCTTCACTAATAAAGAGTAATGAATTAGATACTATTAGTTTAAGTCCTGGGGCTGTATGAATTAATTTGATAATTGGTAAGATCTGTGATATATATATAAATTATGTAAATCATACTGTAAATCATATCATATAAATCATAATTTGATAATTGGTAAGATTTGTGATATATATAAAATTATGTAAATCATGGATATACCTACAAATGACTTAGTCCCAAAAGTATGGGTGATACTGTAATTGGCTTGTTCCCATAATCATCACTTCCATTATTCGATATTACGTGTGTGTGTTAATCTACTCAGGTGTGGTGGTTACATAGGTATACATCCAAGCATTATCTCCACCATTATCGATTTATCTAGCTATCTCTATCGTATCTGTTCTCTAGAAAATTCATTTGCGAACGTTTTGACACCAAAATTATTGTTATAGCTCAAAAAATAACAGAAAAACGTAAAATGGTTGAAACATTTAAACATCGCTGAGTGTAACAGATGCCGTTTTCTTTATATAAATACATTTATGTTCATCAGCATTTGTGCTGCTGCCTTAGACTGTATGAGGGGGAGTACATAGTGTGTCAAGAACTAGCTACGTGATGCTAAAAAGGCTTGTCTATGTGTGTCTCTCTCAGTCTGTTCCTGTATAATTTCATTTTTCTGTTTGTCTTTGTTTGACAGCTCTGTTTCACTCTCTCTCTCTCT
>NC_091178.1:13488446-13520946 GCF_040958095.1 Procambarus clarkii
TTGCTCTTCCCCTACCTTTCATTCTCTTACCTCCCTTTACCCCTCCTCCTCCTCCTCTTCCCTCACTATCACCCCGTCCCTCGCCTCTCTCCTTCCCCTCCTTCGCCCCTTTGCCTCCTCCTTCCTCCCTCGCCCCTTTGCTTCCCCTTCCCTCTCCCCTCTTCCCTCTCCCCTCAACTGGGGTGACCACAGAGACTTGCAGAGCAGCACACAGGAGGTGACAGCCGCAGGGGGACCAATGACCCGTATCTGAGTGATGGGTAGACAGCCAGAGAGAGACAGGATGAATGACGAGCAGGAGGCGTAATGCTCCTGTCGACACGGACAGTTCCTGTCTCTTGGTGGTGGGACACGAGAGGAGATGGAGGTGGAGAACAGAAATGATGAACAGAAATGGAGAACAACGAGAACAGCTGAATGGAAATAGATGCCACAAATTAACAGTTAAATGTATCAGAGGGGAGAGAGAGAGAGAGAGAGAGAGAGAGAGAGAGAGAGAGAGAGAGAGAGAGAGAGAGAGAGAGAGAGAGAGAGAGAGAGAGAGAGAGAGAGAGAGAGAGAGTGAGAGAGAGGCTGAGAGATGAGACAAGGGTTGGAATAAGGAAAAGGGAGGGAAGGAAGGGCGAGAAAATGAAGGGAGTGAGACACTCAGACCGAGAGAGAGAGAAGGGAGAGAGGGAGGGAGGGAAAGGTGGGAAGGGGGGTAGAAGAGGTTGATGTCACCATATAAGACGCCAGTGATGTATGTCGGAAAGTCATATGGCTCAACATTATTAGTGTGTGTGAAAATTATCATCCCCATCGTCATCAATCAGCTTCATCAATTAAGCATCGTAAATCATCACCAATCATGGCAGCAAGTACAATAATTATCATCACAATCATCATCAATTATCTACCTCAATCCTCATAAATCAATCATCATCAATCAATCACCATTAACAATATTTAATATTCATCACCAGGATCATCAATTACCATCACAATCACATGTATATACCAGAAAAACCACCACCGTAAGAATAATTAAACATCGATATCAAGCCACGATTAAAAGATTGAAGCGGAGAAAACATCAGATGAATCAAGGAGATAGAGAGAAGGAGATAAATCAACAGACAGGAAACAGGAAGAGGTTTAACAGCAACCGAAAGGAAGCAGGAAAAACAGAGAAAAAGATATAGAACAACAGGGGTGAAAACAGTAAGGCATAAACAGAGGTAAATCATGAGTCAAGGGGGGCCAGCGAGGGCGGTTGCATTGTGTTACATCTTTTCAACAACACTCTCCATACACACACACCACGAAGGGAGAGCTGTTGACGAGACGACAGGGGAAGATAAGAGGGGGGAAGAGGAAGCCACAAGAAGGAGAAATACGAGTGAGAGAAGGAAGGAAAGACACAAGGAGAAGGGAAAATGGTGAAGCGATGTAGAAGATGGGTTTTTAGAGAGACAAAAGAGGAAAAAAAAAACATGCAAGGAGAGGTTGTGAGGTGAGGAGGACTATGTGAGAGGGTATATAAGCGCTGGTTGTGGCTCGTGCCTTCACGGGAGACATCTCCCGTCACGCAGGGTGCAGTCGCACCTCCACAGATCTCCCGTATCAGCTCTTGATACTGGTAATGGCTCAAAAGGGCCACCACTTACGGGCTATTCATGCCCGTGCCACCTTTTGGGTGGCTTAATCTTTATCAATCAATCAATCTCGTGCCTTACGGGCTCACCATAGTCCGTGCTACATGATCATTTCGTTCTGAGTAGCTAAATCTAAAACAACTCGTGCTTTTGAAGGTGCGCCCTCTGCAATATGGTATCTTCAGGCCTATGTTATGTACATATGTGTAAGTGTATATAGTTGCCAGTTCTTAATAACTTACCTATGACTCGGGGGTGGGATCGAGTAGGAAGAGGCACTATAAGGTCCCATACAAAGTTCGATACGAAAAGAACCCGGTTACTGGCTAAGTGAGACCGGTACATCTACCCTGTTAATTTCCAAGAGTATTTTCCATGTTTTGATCATGTCTCTTGATTCTCGTCTGTATCTGTGTGCATGTAAAATTCTGTCTGTTGTCTCTCTCTGTCTCAGTCTCAGTCTCTCTCTCTCTCTCTCTCTCTCTCTCTCTCTCTCTCTCTCTCTCTCTCTCTCTCTCTCTCTCTCCCCCTCCCCTTTCTCATCACACCATGAAGTCATTCTCTCCATGATAAAGAGTGGTCCGTGTGATGGCCGGAATGTCTGGCCCCGCCTTCTGGCGCCTGATAACATCCGGCACCAGACAGAGGCAGCGGGGTGGTGGCCGGGTGCCACATTATCCCAGGTGACGCTCGTCTTGGCACCTCCATTGTCAGTCTATGCTACGTCACGGGCGGAGAGGAGCCCGCCCCGCTATCGTAGTCCCCGCTGCTAAAATTAGCGCTTTAGCGGTCTTTTGTTATCTGTGTGGAGGCACCTCTTTACCTCCCCTCTTCTTCTTCTTGGCAGCCCCCCTTTTTGTACGCTTGCACGCAACACACACACACACACACACACACACACACACACACACACACACACAGGTGGAGGGGTAGCACTTAAAATGGTTCAATCACCTCCACACACACACACACACAAACACACACACACACACACACAGCTTGAGCGTGTGGGTGGCTGGTAGCTGAGTGGACAGCGCACAGGACTCGTAATTCTGGGGGCCGGGTTCGATTCCCGGACCAGGCAGAAACAAATGGGCAAAGTTTCTTTCACCCTGAATGCCCCCCTGTTACCTAGCAGTAAATAGGTACCTGGGAGTGTGTGTGTGTGTGTGTGTGTGTGTGTGTGTGTGTGTGTGTGTGTGTGTGTGTGTGTGTGTGTGTGTGTGTGTGTGAAAAATAGTTAGTAGTTAGTAACAGTTAATTGACAGTTGAGAGGCGGGCCGAAAGAGCAAAGCTCAACCCCCCGGCAAGAACAACTAGGTGAATATAACTAGGTGAATACACGCGCGCACACACATACACACACACACAAAAGCCTATTCTTTGCTTTATGGAGAACTCCTTTTGAGAATTCACCAGTCAAGCGTATTAACACAATAGGATATACAGGAAAAGCACGAACTAGAAACAAGAAAACAATAGCAATGAACAAAATACATAAACAAAGACACACACACACACACACACACACACACACACAACCTCGCTGTGTGTGGGTGGTGGTGGGCCTCGCGGCTGAGTGGACAGCGCTCGAGTGTCATAGCCCTAAGGGCCCGGGTTCGACCCCCGTCATAGGCAGAAACAAATGGGTAGTTTCTTTCACCTTGGTGCCCCTGTTCACCTAACAGTAAATAGGTACCTGAGAGTTAGACAGCTGCTACGTGCTGCTTCCTGAGTATGTGTGTGTGTGTGTGTGTGTGTGTGTGTGTGTGTGTGTGTGTGTGTGTGTGTGTGTGTGTGTGTGTGTGTGTGTGTGTGTGTGTGTGTGTGTACTCACCTAGTTGTACTCACCTAGTTGTGTTTGCGGGGGTTGAGCTCTGGCTCTTTGGTCCCGCCTCTCAACCGTCAATCAACAGGTGTACAGATTCATGAGCCTATCGGGCTCTGTCATATCTACACTTGAAACTGTGTATGGAGTCAGCCTCCACCACATCACTTCCTAATGCATTCCATTTGTCAACCACTCTGACACTAAAAAAGTTCTTTCTAATATCTCTGTGGCTCATTTGGGCACTCAGTTTCCACCTGTGTGTGTGTGTGTGTGTGTGTGTGTGTGTGTGTGTGTGTGTGTGTGTGTGTGTGTGTGTGTGTGTGTGTGTGTGTGTGTGTGTGTGTGTGTGTGTAAACAAAAATTGTTTAGTAGTTGGTAACAGTTAATAAATTGACAGTTGAGAGGCGGGCCGAAAGAGCAGAGCTCAAGCCCTACAAGCACAACTAGGTAAACACACACACACACAAAACACACACACACACACATACACACACACACACACACACACACACACACACACACACACACACACACACACACACACACACACACACACACACACACACACACACACACACACACAAAACATGGGACATTAAAATCGAGTTTATCTTCAGGAAGCCTCAAGGAAGCCTTGAGGAACAGAACTCCAGCCACGCAAACCTTGAGAGCCATTGTACCCCAGAACATCTTCCTCTGGTGGCGTTGGTAGCGACTTTGAGGCGGTTCACCGTGGCATATAATGCGATTTTCTCCGCCCACAATAACACTTAAAACTCACTGGTTATTCCTTTTGTATCAGGTATAACTGGGTGGAGCCGCTCCGGGAGAATGGTACGGACGCTTATTCAACTCTAACCTTCACCTCACACAGTCCCTGGCTCACTCACTCTCTCGCTCATTCACTCACTCGCTCATTCACTCACTCGCTTATTCACTCACTCGCTCTCTCATTCCCTTACTAACGCCTTTACTCTCAGTATCTTACACATTCTTCCCTTTACACACAAACACTTACTCATGTACTCACTCACTCACCCACTCTCTATTCACTCCCTCATTCATTTTCTCATTCCCTATCTCGGGCTCTCTCATTCTATACTCACTCCCTTACTTCCCCCCCACTCATTCCTTCACTCATGTTGTCGTTGTTATAGATTCAGCTACTCGGAACAAAAGTTCCAAGTAGCACGGGCTATGGTGAGCCCGTAGTGGACTTACCTGTCACAGAAGCGGGGCTGTAACTGTCCTTCACTCAGGTCTCCTTCTATCGCTATACTTTCTCCTTTCCTATGTTTCCTCCGCTCCGTAGCTCCCTGTTCTTCTGTGTCTTTCATTCCGACCTTAGCTTTCCCTTCCATATCTCTCTCTCTCTCTCTATCCGTTTCTTCTTTCTCTCCTACATTATTTTACCCTCCCACTCTCTCCCATCTACTAAAGCATTCTTATGCTACATAATAAATATTAACCTTCAGAAGAAAAAAAAGTTTCATTAAAAAAAATATAGATGTACATCTCTTATTTGGAGATGGTATTTTTTTTTTTTTTGTATTCTCTCTCATTAATGTAGGAATTTGTGAGTTTTGGGATAATATTTTCAGGATGAAGTTGGGATAGGTAGGATAACTGCTCTCTATTCCTTTGTTACGACTCTTTTCCTCTACCTCTAACCCTCCTCCCTCCCACCTGTCCCTCTTCCACCTCTCTCTAGCGCCCCCCTCCCTCACATTTTCTAAAGTCCCCCCTTCTCTCCCATCCCCTTCCATCCATCTCCCCCCCACCCATCCACCAATTTACGATTACTACGTCCCACTTAATTACTCTTGTGATCCTTTTCATCCCTCCCAGATTACCCCCATTCTCCTTCCCTATCAACACCTTCCATTCACCCCTCTCCCTCATTTTTTTCCTTCACACACTTCTCACATCCCCTCCTCTCATTCCCCTCTACATCCACCCCCCCTCCGCCGTCCCCCTCCCTCACTGCATTCGCACACACCTCATATCTTCTCTACACCCAGCACCAGCATCCCTCTTCTACACCCCATTCCTTCCTCATCTTTTCCTTAAACCTCTACACCCCCTTCCCAACTCAAGAGCCACTATTGCCCACTTAAACTCCCTTACCTCAACCGGAAACTCCGTTACCCTACACTAACCCCTTATCCTCTACTCTACACCCCCCTCCATACACCCCAAAGAGTAAACCCCCTTCACACACCCCTACTCCATCCCTCACCCCCCCCCTCCCTTTAACTGTTTCTACCGCATTTAAGATTAACAAGCTGTTCAACAATTCAACAATGACGGTATTTTCGACCTTTTTTCGGATGAGTGAGGTTAGCAGTCTGTAGTTTTAATTGAAATTTAATTATGTCTGGTGGAGAACCCTTCCGGTCCCAGGAGGAGTGGGAGGGGACGGGAGGGGAGACATCAGCTATAGAATGGGATGGGGAAGAGACAGAGGGTGGGATGGGGGGGGGGAAGACAATAGTTATGGTGAGGAGGATGGAAGAGAGGAGGCTGAAGAGAAATAGAAGGAGTAGTGGAGTTGGCTGACAAGAAGGAGAAAGAGAGGCAGATGGACATAGAACTATAGGTTTTCCTCCTGCTTCTAACCTCCTGTAACCTCCTCCCTGTAACTACCTCTCCATTGTTATCGTCACATAGTTATTCTCCTCATAACTATCTACCGATAGTTATCTCCTCATAACCCCCCTCTTTAATACCCCACCTCCCAATAACTACTTCCAATAACTGCCGTCCCCACAATAACTTCCTCGTAACTATCTCCCCTAACTATCTACCTACCCATAACTACCCTTCCAAAGTTACCTCATCATAACTACTTCCCCCATAACGCCCTCCCCCCAATAACTACCTCCTTTAACTACGTACACAGAAGTCACATGAGTGTGTGATGAGTCAATGAGTACATCAGTGATGGGTAGAAGTGCTCTACCACAGCCGGAATATATGGGGGGCGCGATGGGGGCACCCCCCCCCCCCCTTCGAATCCTGCTCAATGCTTCTAATGATTTTCCCCATAAAGGCCTTCAGTAACAACATCCTTATAACAATTACAGTAACAACGAGGGGGTAGAAATAAAGAAAAAGCAAGAGAAAGGAGAGAATAAGAGTTCATCTCCCGCCCCCATCAATCATCCCGGGTGATGCCCAGGATCACAGCATCACCGGCCGCCTGCCTCAGTAGGCCAGGCCTCCACCCGCTCCCCCCCAAAAAAAAGATCTTTTCAAACCGGTATAACAAGACAAGTAACTACATGTCAAGACTCTAACGACCCATGCGAGGCTCTATACACACACACACACACACACACTCAAACACATACACTCGCGCGTACACACACACATTATTCTCCACTTGCTCTTCCTTAAAAAAAATCCAACTAGACCATCCATCTCCCCTCTCACCCCCCCCCCCACTTTACATAACGAGGGGCTGCGCTAGTAACGAGACCAGAGGTCAGA
The DNA here is from genome assembly GCF_040958095.1 of Procambarus clarkii. NCBI lineage: Eukaryota > Metazoa > Arthropoda > Malacostraca > Decapoda > Cambaridae > Procambarus > Procambarus clarkii. The sequence goes on from NC_091178.1 coordinate 13,495,407, forward strand.
GGTCACTGCTCCTGATGCGCTGTTCACCGTCCTGTCAATTAATAGGTCACATTTGTAAGGTACGGCAAGCAACGTTACAAATCCAGCCTACTGTGAAAAGTAACGGCTAACATATATCTACATATCCAACGCATCGAACGAGATGGACAGCGAGTGATGTCGTTAGCTGCTGAGAACAGAAGTGACAGAGCGAATGGCCTCGTTTAGAGTGCCGGAGCTTAACAGCGGAACTGCATCTTCGGCGTAGCGAAAGCTCTGGCGTCGAGGGCACGTTGGGCACTAAAAAATCCATCGTTTCTCCAGATTTGCAAACTCAGAACACTGCAACAATTCTTGCAAACAGAGGCTCAGCAAGAGGGCAGAACTGACCCCCAAGATGATAGACGTCTTATACCTCTCTCACCATAGACAAACTGACTACAATCAAACACCCTAATTACAAGCAAAGATAACTTAATCCTGTCCTCGATTGGTGCAGCATAAAAGGGGAAAAAAGGACAAGGAAAAAAACAATAAGACAATTAGGAACATAAGCATTTCACTATCGTAAAGGCTTGGCGCTTTCTCCTGACAGTCCCCTTCCCTTCCACCATCAACTGCGGACGTGAGAAGGGTTGATTGATTGATGAGCGGCGAGGCTGGCGTTTAATGAGGTGGCAGTAATTGAAGAATTGAAATCGTCAACTGTGGCATATGTTGACCATGAGGGAGTTGTCATACTTGCGCCCAGAGTTAGGGGAGGGAGAGGAAGGGGAGAGGAAGGGAGAGGAATGGGGAAGGAGGGAGAATGAGGGAAGCAGGAGCAATGTGGGATTGGATGGATGAATGACAGGATATAGAGAAGGAATCGCAGGGGCAGGGAGGGAATGGGTGAACACCGGGAGAGAGCGATAAGGAGGTAATAGAAGAGGGGAGAAAGAGTGACGGAAAGAGAGGGAAAGAAGAGGGGGAGTTAAACACTACTATAAAGAGTAATACCTATGCTTAATATTGTTTTCCTGCAAGATCCTGTATTTTTTAAATCTTTCCTGAAAGACTCCTCCTGTTTCTGGTTGTGTCCATCAAATATTATTTGCCTTATAAATAATGTTTTTGAGCGTTTATCTTCGTGTCTCCATTGCGTTATTATTTTTAGCTCCAGTAGAAACGTGCCTTTTTTTTTTACTTTGTTTTGTCCAAAACCTGTCCTTGTGATCCAGTGGTCTTGGGTTCGATCCCAGGCGCCGGCGAGAAACAATGGGCAGAGTTTCTTTCACCCTATGCCCCTGTTATCTAGCAGTAAATTAGGTAACTGGGTGTTAGTCAGCTGTCACGGTCTGCTTCCTGGGGGTGGAGGCCTGGTCGAGGACCGGGCCGCGGGGACACTAAAAGCCCCGAAATCATCTCTAGATAACCTCAAGATAAGAAGATGACGTGTCTTCATTTTTGCCCAAATTTACCAACAGACAAAAATATGCTTTGTATTTGGTGCCCTTTATTTATTGTGAGTTAACACATACACACAAACGTTCCTGTTTGCCATCAATAAACACAAACACATCCTTAACCTTTCTTGATCTTGTTATCCATCTCTCACACGAAACCTACACCAGTAGAACCCAACAGACAGGATTGTCTTGAGGCTTTAGGAAAGCATCTATGAAGAGCCTGGAAATCTAGTAAACCAATGCTGATGTAGTTACAAACAAAGCAAAGGAACTAAAAGAAAAGGTTAACGAAAAAGAGTATATATATATATACATTTTTTTTATTTTTTATTTTTTTATTTAGGGAAGGGAGTACCACCTCTGGCTGGAAGAAGGGGGACCCATAGCCTCGGAGGAAACCACACATAACGCATTGGAGGGAATGTATATATATATATATATATATATATATATATATATATATATATATATATATATATATATATATATATATATATATATATATATATATATATATATATATATATATATATATATACATACATATATTGGCGTAAGAGTACTGTTAGTAGGAGAATGGACTGAACTAAACGAGGAAGTTGTTGCGGAAGTGAACTTCGGTGTGGTCCAAGAGCCACAGCTCGATCTTGCAGGCACAAATAGGTGTCACACAGGGAATTTACAAACACACACACACACACACACACACACACACACACACACATTACCTGCTTATTTCCACTACGTCACTACTCACACTCCCGTGCACCGCCATTCGTTAACATCAAAGAATGAATGAAATCACATATCCTATGGCTATCAATCATCACGCCAGCATCTTCCCTTCCTCATCTCCCTCTCCTCATCCCCCTCTCCTCTCCCCCTCACCCCCCATCTCCCTCCATTCATTCATTTCCCATATTGTAAACCCCCCTCCTTTTATAATCCAGTTGAAGGGGGAATAGGGAGATGGAGACCAAGGGACGAAGGGGAAACGCTAGAGAGGGAAGAAAAGATAGAGAAAGAGAAAAGCAGATGGAGAGAGAGAGAGAGAGAGAGAGAGAGAGAGAGAGAAGGGGGGATGCATCTACTCAGGTTTTTGTAAGATAAATGATGGTAACTTTGTTCATTTTTCTCAGGGCATGACACTAGAATGCTACAATCACTCAAGAGGAGCTTCGTCTTGTGGGGTCGGCCCTGCGAAATTCGGGATTTCATAAGCGATTATCAGGGAAATTCCAGCGTAATTTATGATTCCTCAACGGGTCGTATGGGAGGTGGTTGGGATGTGATGTAATTTTGTTTATTAATTTGCAGACAATTAATCAGAGCTTCATAGGGGTCGATGATGATCATTTTATGTGTGTTTAGGAAGGTGGACACACACACACACACACACAGAAGGAAGTTTTCTTTAGGCTTAAGTTAGGAAGTTTTCTTTTAGCGTGAGAGTAGTGGGAAAATGGAATGCACTTCAGGAATAGGTTGTGGAAGCAAATACTATTCATAATTTTAAAACCAGGTATGATAGGGAAATGGGACAGGAGTCATTGCTGTAAACAACCGATGCTCGAAAGGCGGGATCCAAGAGTCAATGCTCGATCCTGCAGACACAACTAGGTGAGTACACACACACACACACACACACACACACACACACACACACACACACACTGAAGATTCTGAATATATGGTACACCAATGTTGCTGAAATGTAATATATTGCTGACGAACTCAAAAAAAAAAAACATTGGAACACAAACCCTGATGTGATAGCAATAGCGGAGACTAAATTAACTGGAATGATTACCAATGCAATATTCTCAGCAGGATAAGAGGCACTGAAAAATTAATGACTTCAGAGGGGGGGGGGAGGAGGAGATGTGGCACTACTCATGGAAAACAAATGAATCTTTGGAGGAATTTCCTTCTAGAAAGCAAACAATTACAAGAACTGCATCATTTTAAATACATTTATACAAAAGAGAACCACGGAAGACCAAGGCAAGCATACTGAACACAGCATACATAATTATCCTCTACGTGTGGAATACACATCCTGTAGATTGAGCTTCTAGTGTGTGGTCTGGTCAACATTCTTCAGCCACGTTACTGTGACTCCTCGCTTGCATACAGCAGTTTTGCCTACCCACAAAGGAAACGATGTAGGTAGCTCGCGTATTCCCCCGAGTTCCTCAGACCCAGGAGTCAATATTACAGAGCTACAAGTGTCACTGAAAAATGGAAACCTTGAAGCTGTAATCAATAACATCAAAGAAGTAACGAATTAAATCTGGTCAGAATTGATGTCCCCTTGAAAAAAATGTTAAAACTGATTTTCTCGTGAAAATTGTTAGAAATGATGTCCCCCATTAACATATATTAGAATTGATGGCCCCCCATAAAAAGGCAGCTCAGTTGTTCAAGGAAGTTTTAAATTACCAGGGGAACTAAAACGATTGGTAATATTGTTCATTGATGCTGTGAGATCACTCGAGCCCAGCGTATGTTGAGATGCCTTAAGCCAACCATTAAGCAATAATCACCATTATTGCTTACATCTCATGCATGTGTGGCAACGCGTATGGTGTGTGTGTGTGTGTGTGTGTGTGTGTGTGTGTGTGTGTGTGTGTGTGTGTGTGTGTGTGTGTGTGTGTGTGTGTGTGTTTTGAGTGTGGTTATGTTGAAGCAGGACTTATTCAGTGGCTCTGGAGCGTGTTTGGTGATGGTGTTTTGGAGAGTATATCAAATTGGCAGCCCCTCTGTTATGCTCTTTCTCCCTCATGTCTTTCTCATTCCTTTCCTCCGCGCTTCCCTTGCACTTCTCTCTCATATCTTTCTCCTTCGTGTCTTTTATGACTTTACTTCATATCTCTGCTTTGTGCCCGTGTCCCTCACGCCTCTTCCTCATGCCTCTCTCTCTCATACCTCTCCCTCATATCTCTCCTTCATGCCTTTTCCTCATACCTCCCTCCCTCCCATCTCCCATCATACCTCCTCGTCAATTAGGCTCCATAATCTTCTCTCAGTAGCGGAACAAATAGAACACAAGGCGAAAAACTGTAAACAAGTATTGGCTTTTCACAGCCACGTGGTGATTGAGGCATTCACACTTGTAATGAGTTGAAGAGTGAGAGAGTGCGTCAGCTTTGTCTCCTCCGAGGAAGCTGAAACAACGCGAGATTACATGCGTCTTGTCTTCTCAATATTCAAAGTAACCATCTCATTAAAGGATTTCTTCTCAAAAGGAGATGCTAGGAAAAAAAGGGTGGGGGCGGGGGGGATCCGAAAAAATGAATCTTGAAGTGGGGGGGAAAATCATTTCAAAGCGACAAACAATTTCTAATTAGGTCTGGATGATGTTGTATAGAAGGGAATGTTAGTAGGAGTTACGTTTGTTATTATTATTTTTTTTGTTATGTGACGCAGGTTTTTATTTGTCCATGGGTGACGCAAGGTTTGTTACTCCTGGGTGACGCAAGGTTTGTTACTCCTGGGTGACGCAAGGTTCGTCTTCAGAACACCGATAGGCCTGTTGCTTCCTGCGGTACTCTGGTAAGTCTGTTGCTTTATTTGCTTCCTTTCTTTGTTGCCTCCTTTGTTAAAGCTGCTGAACTGATTCTACACACTATAGAAAGTCTTCTGTGTTTCCCTAACACTGTAGAAAGTCTGCTATGGTACCAACACTATGGAGGGTGCTCTGCCCTGTACAGAGGGCGGTCTGCTCCCATGAGCACTCCATGTTATGTTCTTTGACCACGATGTTCGAGCACTCTGGAAGATCTACTCTAACGGCCACTTCGTCTGACGTATTCTATCACTCTGGAAATTCCCTTCTCACCATCCCCCTCCCTCTCCCCATCCCCCTATCTCCCCCCTTTCTCTGAAATCTTCTTTATCGTGGTCTTTTTTTCTATCTCTCTTAAGTGTACTCTAACAACCAACCTGTCCTTTTACAAAGAACGTCGCTTTTCGCTCGTTTGCGTTACATAGGGGCCACAAATCGTCGTACTAGAAAATGGAAGCGACTCGCAAAAGTGACGTACTTTCCCGTGTTCTGTTTAGGGTCCTCTGGTTGGTCAGGAGCATTTTTCTTGACGTTTTGAAACCTTAGGAAGACGGGTTGCTGCACCACCTCCTCTAACATATTCTTGCCACTCTGTTATATGTGGTCTCGCTTCCAACTCCTGTGGTGTTCCCTGGCCGCGTGCTGCTGGTGCTAGTGCTGCTGCTGCTGCTGCTGCTGCTGCTTCCTGCTGCTGTCTGCTGCCTGCTACTGCCTGCTCACATGATCCCACCGACTCCGAACTGGCATCACTCAGGAACACAACTTGCATTGTGTTGCTATCGCTGGTGTGAATTGTCTGCGCGGCACAAGTGCATTATCGCGTTGCTGCGCCTGTCTGATAATTAGTCGGCCATAAATAGGTGTCCTCATTGCGTTTCATGGAACACACACATACACACACACACAAAAAGAGAAGTTCCCAGTTTGTGATGAACAATTCGTCTCCCTTATCGATGAAAGCAGCTGACTGGAGTATCTATCAGCATAATGAGTTAGTTGCCTCAAGTTGCCGTAGTATCAGGGTTGAGGGGGGGAGGGTGGAGGGGGGGAAGAGGGGGGTGTTTCCTGCGTGCGGTGACCAGGGGTGATAAGAGATAAGGCAGAGTGGTTCTGTTTCCCCTTCACTGGATAGGGGGGGAAATGTATCTCATTTTCACGCATTTAATCCACAATTAAATCTCCGCGACCACGATACTTGTCACACCTCACGCCTCCATTTCAACTCTCCAGCGGCCTGGGCCTCAGAGTCCCATCCCTCGCCCATCAACTCCAGTCGACTCTCGCCCTCAGCGCGGCTCTATCCTGGGGCCGTTTCTCCCCCGGCGGCCGCCTGCGTGGGATACACCCTTCGTGTTTATTTTAAAATTCCAAAGGGAAGCCTCCATACACAGGGTCCGCGGAAGAACGACTTGGCGACATTTCCTCACTTGGGTTTTCACTCAATTTCATCGTATTTCATCAAAGTTGGAAGGGGAGGTTGGCGTTTGGAAATTGATGCTCCATTGTCAGTATTTGTTGGGTATTCGGTTACGTCTGCGATATCTGCAGAAATGCACGCCATTCTCCGGCCCAGGTGGCTTTCAGGTCCCAGCGTCACACCTTATCAGCGGCGCGCTTCTCAACACGTATACAAATTAAATTGAATAAACCATTTTCCACCCCCCCACCCCGTCCTCCCCCCCCTCCCCCCCCTCCCCCCCTCCCCCCCATCATCACCCTCAATTGTATACATTTACCTGTCAGAAGTGACGCTTCCAATGTTATTGATTAACACGGAAAAGTATGTCGCGTTTAATTAGAACGGTTTCCTGAAAATAGCATTGTTAAGGGTAGCCTCAAAAACTTACACCACCCCCCCCCCCTCTTCTCCCTTCAGAATTGTGACTGCAGAAAAGATAACATTCTAGGGGCTGCAAGAGCATATGTTTAATTATTAATGTTTTTTTTTTCGTTATTATTATTTTGTCTGTTGCGCGCGTGACATTTCGGGAAGAATATCATGTATTGTGCTAAGTAACACACACACACACACACACACACACACACACACACACACACACACACACACACACACACACATATACACACACACACATATATATATATATGAGTGTGTGTGTGTGTGTGTGTGTATGTAAATCACGAAAATTAACACGTTATCCTTCTGAAGATGTATTAATATAACGAAAGTACTTAAGGAAATCCCTGTTTCAATTCTTCCTCCGCGATCTCCGATATATATATATATATATATATATATATATATATAATATTACTTTAATAGTCATTTAATAGTTATTTTCTAACCATACAAATAACAGGAATATTAAAAATAAAATATAATAAAAGTGGCCATTAGTAAATGTTCACGAAAAAGAGGTGTGAAAGAGGGAAAGGGTGGAAGTGGGGGAGAAAAGAAAAGGAACAGAAGAGAGTAGGGAGAGTTTGGGGGAAAACTAACAAGACCCGCCTACTCCACCTTCGCTCTTTCTCCTCCTCCTCTTCCACTTCCATTTCTCTTTCTTACCTCCCCTTTTCTCGCTTGTGTCTTTTGTTATCAGTAGAAGAGCGGTGCCTGCAGGGCAGAGAGAGAGAGAGAGAGAGAGAGAGAGAGAGAGAGAGAGAGAGAGAGAGAGAGAGAGAGAGAGAGAGAGAGAGAGAGAGAGAGAGAGAGAGAGAGAGAGAGGACGGGAGAGTGAGATATCAACCCGCCGGAACACAGGGGAACAGAGAGGGGTAGAGGGGAGAGAGAAGGGGGGAGAGAGAGGGGGGAGAGAGAGAGAGAGAGAGAGGGGGGGGGGGAGAGACACATCACATCGCAATTAACGAAGTATTAATGAAAACATTGTTATTTTAAGGTTGCTAATTAACGATCATTCATTCGCTTGTTCGTAGTCGGCAGTTAATTACAGAAGTCTGAGACACCTGGCCAGAACTCTTGAATTTGGATTCTGTGCACCCCGACCGAGTGGTCCTAAATGCCGTGCCCTGGGCTGAGGCACTCATGACCTTCTCGTCTTAGACCTAATTGAGCTATTGATGCTTCACGCTGTAATTGTATACACGGAAAATTAGTGAATTATGAATATCTGATTTTTCATTGTTTTATAGTTTGGAGGGGAGCGAAAGAGGGCGGGTGTGTGAGAGAGGCTTGGATTAGGGCGTAATTGTATTGTTTTTTTCAGCAGAAGAGGAAATATGCTGTTTTTTCCCGTTTTTTTTTTTGTCTGGGGAAATGTGTGGAGATGTGTCGTAGGTGTTAAAGAAGGTGTGTATGTTGACCCTCCAAACACATACATAGTTGTGTTTGGAGAGGTCAAGCAGCTGCTCGATGCAGTGACTATTTTTACTCGTTTTTGTTGCTTTATTTTAATTTAAAAATGTGTATTGAATTGGCTTCGAAATTGTTTTTCATCTAGTCAGTGCCGCTCTTCTACGGCTAAGGTGAAAAAGTTCGCTCTGGCATCTGTGTGACTCGTCTGTGTTTCCAGGTTATAGATGTGTGTGTGTAAACTAAAGTCTTTGAGAATGTAATAAGTTATTACGAAACGCGTTCAAGTGTCGCGTCAGACTGGAAATAAAAATGAATGTTGGAGAATTGATTTTTCAATTACCATCGACAGTGAAAAGAAACATAAGAAATATTGAGAAAATTCGTGTTAGAATTATTAATCTTACTTTTTCGATCATATTTAATAATATATATATATATATATATATATATATATATATATATATATATATATATATATATATATATATATGTCGTACCTAGTAGCCAGAACGCAATTTTTGGCCTACTATTCAAGGCCCGATTTGCCTAATAAGCCAAGTTTTCCTGAATTAATATATTTTCTCAAATTTTTTTCTTATGAAATGATAAAGCTACCCATTTCATTATGTATGAGGTCAATTTTTTTTATTGGAGTTAAAATTAATGTAGATATATGACCAAACCTAACCAACCCTACCTAACCTAACCTAACCTATCTTTATAGGTTAGGTTGGGTTAGGTAGCCGAAAAAGTTAGGTTAGGTTAGGTTAGGTAGGTTAGGTAGTCGAAAAACAATTATTTCATGAAAACTTGGCTTATTAGGCAAATCGGGCCTTGCATAGTAGGCTGAGAATTGCGTTCTGGCTACTAGGTACGACATATATATATATATATATATATATATATATATATATATATATATATATATATATATATATATATAAATAATTCTCTCTAACACAAACATTTCCAGGAAGCAGCCCGTAGCAGCTGTCTAACTCACAGGTACTTATTTACTGGTAGGTGAACAGAGGCATCAGGGTTAAAGAAACTCTGCCTATTTGTTGCTGCCTCAGCCGGGAATCGAACCCGGGCCCTTATGACTACTAACCATAAGGTTAATGAGTGTGTGCGCGCGCATGTGTGTATATATATATATATATATATATATATATATATATATATATATATATATATATATATATATATAACAGTAAACATATTTATAATAATATATATATTATAATAATTATAACTATAATGAATAATCGTTATATATTATAACGATTATTCTACAGTAATAATAATAATAATATTAAAAACAATGAAGGTGGAAGAAAGACCCAATATATATGTGTAAGTGAAATAAAAACCAAAATTTCTGATGTAATCTACATCCTTTCTCAAGGTCCTTTCAGAAAGCCTGAGAAAAAATAATATTTTGGTTTTGAATACACATATATTGGGTCTTTCCTTCGTCTTCCTTCAAGCACTACAGCATAGTAATAAGTGTCTCACTCATACTAATACTACTAATAATAAAGAATTGAGACGTAGGGGTGTATTCATGCACATGGAAAGATGTACACAGCTTTTCTGTGTATACACAGTGGAGGGTGACTTTAGTTCTGGCTTAATCTACACTTCTTGGTGAGCCAAGGAAGTTAGTGCCACAGCCTTAATAAATAACCCTCCAGAGGTTGCAGGCGATGAGTCACAATAACGTGGCTAAAGTAAGTTGACCAGACCACACACTAGAAGGTGAAGGGACGACGACGTTTCGGTCCGTCCTGGACCATTCTCAAGTCGATTGTGAGAATGGTCCAGGACGAACGAAACGTCGTCGTCCCTTCACCTTCTAGTGTGTGGTCTGGTCAACCTCCAGAGGTTGTTGTAGGTCTTAAAGAATAACCCTTCAGAGGTTGGTAGGCCTTGATTAACCTATCGGAGGTTGATAGGCCTTAATCAATAGCTTTCCTGAGGTTAGTTGGTCTTAACTGATAAACCTTTAATGGTTGGTAGGTTAATTATTAACTAATTAATTTAGGTTAATAATTAATTATTAACATACGAGAGACTTGTAGGTCTGAAATTCAACGCCAAAGAAATGTTTAAAACAAAATGTGGATTTATTTTTATCTACATGATAAAAAACAATTGTACAAAAAAAATTATACAAGAACTTGGCAATATTGTTGAAGATAAGGTTTATTACCAATGTTATTCATGAACCTTAATTAATAAAGACATCATTGTGATTCCAGGGAAAGACAATGGAATAATAATGACTACAGCAGAAGACCCCTCAACAATGGGCACTCCAACAGAAAGCACTCCAACAGAAAGCACTCCAAATGAAAACACTCCAACAGAAAACACTCCAACAGGAATCACATTAAAGCAGAAGATAAACACACATACACACACATATTACTACTATAACCGACCCTGTGGTCCTGTGGTCCTGGGTTCAACCCCTGGCGCCGGCGAGAAACAATGGGCAGAGTTTCTTTCACCCTATGCCCCTGTTACCTAGCAGTAAAATAGGTACCTGGGTGTTAGTCAGCTGTCACGGGCTGCTTCCTGGGGGTGGAGGCCTGGTCGAGGACCGGGCCGCGGGGACACTAAAAAGCCCGAAATCATCTCAAGATAACCTCAAGATAACCTGACCCGTTCTCAACATTTCTCTGCTCCTCAGTCTTAATATCAACGAACACAAATTGAATTCCATCACTCACTGACCCAAAGCATTTTCATTTCTCCCTGCACCAGCTAACAGCATCCTAACCCAGACTTTCACCCATTCCCATAGACCTAACAACCCTTAGAGTCCTCCTTCTACCCCAAAACCCCCTCCAACTGGGCTATTCATAGGCCTAACCTTTTCTAATTTCTTTTGCAATCAACTCGCATTTTTTTCCCTTTTCCCTCTCTCTCTTTACACGCTTATCAGAGGAAACGTCGATGGAGAAGAGATGGGGAGTCATCTCCAAGCGTGTTTTAATTTTCATTTGTATGATATCTGGTCCCTTGAATAGGAGCCATCTGAGGCGCCTTTGTTCTCTACTGTGAACGTCTAGCTGGGGACAGTGTCGCGATAGCTGCTCCCGCTCCTCCAGAAAATGTTGTATGAATGCTGTGGGTCGTGGTGTGTGTGTGTGTGTGTGTGTGCGTGTGTGTGTGTGTGTGTGTGTGTGTGTGTGTGTGTGTGTGTGTGTGTGTGTGTGTGTGTGTGTGTGTGTGCGTGTGTGTGCGTGTGTGTGTGTGTGTGTGTGTGTGTGTGTGTGTGTGTGTGTGTGTGTGTGTGTGTGTGTGTGTGTGTGTGTGCGTGCGTGTGTGTACGTGTGTGTGTGTGTACTCACCTAATTACTCACCTAATTGGTGAGTAATTAGTGTGTGTGTATGTGTAATTAGTGTGTGTGTGTGTGTGTGTGTGTGTATGTGTGTGTACTCACCTAATTGTTGTACTCACCTAATTGTGCTTGCGGGGGTTGAGCTTTGGCTCTTTGGTCCCGCCTCTCAACTGTCAATCAACTGGAGGAAGTGTGTGTGTGTGTGTGTGTGTGTGTGTGTGTGTGTGTGTGTGTGTGTGTGTGTGTGTGTGTGTGTGTGTGTGTGTGTGTGTGTGTGTGTGTGTGTGTCCCTGTATTCACCTAAAATGTAATTGAGAGGGCTGAGTTTCGGCTCTTTGGTCCCGCCTCTCAACTGTTAATTAACTGGTATATAGGTTCCTGAGCCTATTGGGCTCTTCATTTGAAACTGTGTACGGAGTCTGCGTCTACTACATTACTACCTAATGCATTCTATTTATTAAATATTCTAACTGTATATTTTTTATATGTGTCTGTGGCTCATTTGTGTACTCCGTTTTCACTGATTTCCCCTCGTTCGAGTACCACTCGTGTTGAATAATCTGTCTTTATCTACCCTTTCAGTTTCCATGATAATTTTGCATGTGGTAATCATGTCTTCGCTTACTCTTCAATCTTCTATTAACGTGAGGTGCAATTCACCCTGCCTTTCCTCGTATCTCATACGTTTTAGTTCTGGAAATAGTCTGGTGGCATACCTTTGAGTCTTCTACAACTTCGTCATCTGCTTGACAAGGTACGCATACTCCAGGATTGGTCTGACATATGTAGTAAACAAGGTTCTAAACGATTCCTTGCAGAAATTTCTAAAAGCAGTTCTGATGTCAGCCAGACTCGCTACGCCGCTGATGATATCCTTTTGATGTGTGCTTCAGGAGACAGGTTCGATATGATACCAACTCCTAGACCTTTTCTTTTCTCAGTTTCATGGAGAACTTCGTCTCCCATTTCGTACCTTGTGTCTGGACTCCTGCTCCCTCCAGCTATATTTTCATTACTTTACATTTTCTTGAGTTGAACTCAAGTAGCCATTTGTTAGACCTATCTTCAATTTGTTCAGGTCATCTTGCAGCCTTTTGTTATCTTCCTCTGTCTTAACTATTCTCATACTTTTTGCATCCTCAGCAAACATTAAGTGGAATGATCCTATACACTCTGGAAAAGCGTTCTCTTATATCAGAACATAATCGGTCCGAGGAGAGAATCCTGTGGGACTCCGCTGGTATAAAGTTGTCTACTGCCTCCTGACACTTCTGCAGTGTGATGTAATCCATTATATTGTGTACAATCTTTTATTTTCTGAGTTCTGTTTCCCATGCAATTATTATTTGGAATTTCCTCATCTCATCATAATTTCCTTTCGATATGCCAGCCGAAGAGGTATATATATACAGTGTTTCGTGATCGTCAATTGCATATATTTGCATATATATATATATATATATATATATATATATATATATATATATATATATATATATATATATATATATATATATATATATATATATATATATATATGACCTACTACCCATTACCGTCTAAATCAACGACAAACGTCTCGGCGAACATATTTCGACACCCCTGTTTACAAGATAACATACTAACCTGGAAATATACTGATGTAATTTTAGTAATATAATATAAAAGTAATTTTCCCAAATACGACGAAGAATAACAATAAGATCGACATTAATCACACAATGAATAAAACGTATTCCGGTATTAAACAAATAATGAATAGCAAATCATCTCCTCGACGGACCAATTCAAAGTAATCAAAGATGCTCCTCCAAGATGGTTGAGATTTCCACCCAGTTGGGGCACGACCTTCTCCTCTCCTGCTCCGATCTCTGGAGAGGGCGCAGCATCCATGTTAATTATCTCGCGTGGAAAAATTAGTGAAATTAAATCTTTTGAAACGATGTTCTTCCTCGGCGCGGGATCCTTTTGACAGCGGTGATCGGTGGTCAACAGGCTGCTTGCTCCCCTTCTCCCCTCATCTCCGTGTCCTCCTGTCCCCTCATCAGGGATAAGGGGGGGGGGAAGGGGAAGGATTGGGGAGGGGGAAGAATGTATAGAGGGTGAGATAGGCTTGATTTGTGTACAGGAGGGCGAGGACAGATGATTGGGGGATTGGTATGTTTTTCATTTATGCAACACCCCCCCCCCCAACCTTTCTCTATCACATATCATATAACAACCCCCCCCCCTTCCCCCCCCCTACCCCCCCTTCCCCCCCCCCTTCCCCCCCCCGGGCCTAGCATATATTACCCCTCCCCCAGCACACTTCACCCTTCCCCCAGTACACATCTTGATGTTATCTTGAGGTTATCTTGAAATGATTTCGGGGCTTAGCGTCTCCGCGGCCCGTTTCTCGACCAGGTCTCCTTTTTGCTACAGCCCCCCCCCCCCCCAGGAAGCAGCTGTCTAACTACCAGGTACCTATTTACTGCAAGGTAACAGGGACATCAGGGTGAAAAAAACATTTTTGCTCATTTGTTTCCGCCTCCACCGGGGATCGAATCCGGAACCTCAGGACTACGAATTCGAAGTGCTGTCCACTCAGGCGTCAGGCGCCCCTTAGCATAAATCTCCGCTTGTGTATGTATGTGTGTACCTTGTGTAGGCAAGGAAAGACTAATGGGACCGACATTTAAGTTGAGGAAACCAATTCTCGGCACAATAAGTCCCTCTTGCCCAGTTAGACCTATTATACCTATCTTCCCTAATTAGCGTCCTGTTTGTTTACAATGGAAGGACGCCAGTGCCAGACGTCTGTGAGTGCATTCCTCCTCTTCATGCTTCTATTGAGAGGCATGAATGCAATATTGGGAAGTGTAACTATTTATCATTCAGAAAGAAATATTACATTCCTCTTCCCGGTATCGTCTCTGTCCGCCGCATTCACGAAGGAAATTTAAGGAACCATTCAGAGGACCACTTACTTCAACCTCTAGTCGACCTTCTAACCTCTCTTCAGCTACGTCTGTGTACCTGAGGGAATTACTCAAGTAGCAAGCACTAGTTTGTGGGGAACTATAATTAGAACCTTTTTCCTAGTTCCCATTCTTCGTCCCATTATAAATTAATCCTTCTTGCCCGCATAATTTTAGTAAATAATTAAACATAAATCTAAGACTTTCACAGAAAGTGTATCTTGGGCTTTCACAAGCAGCTAGGCAGCCTTTCTAATTCCTACTCGTATATTTAAGTTTTAAAGCTCGGTTAAAAAGTTGCGATCGGGAAGCTGCCGTTCATATTTAATTAGGAAACGAAATTTGATTATTTTTTCCTGGTAGTCTTAAGGCAGATCTTATCTTTACTTGGTAATACTTCTCTTTGAATATATTATTGTAATTGCGTTCTGGAGACACCTGTGAAGTCCGTAACCTTAAATTAACTACTTAAGGTGTTAACGACATGTTTTAACTGTCCATGTAGGCGAGGTGGTTCCGCTGAGACAACGATTAACCCCCCTAGATGCCTTCCCCCTCAAGATGATTATAATTTTAAATGAATAATACAATTAAATCAAGTTTGAATGCATATTATTTAGGAACCGCTAAAATCAGATTTTTTTTTTTAAGTTTCAGCTTATGCATCACACCCCCTCCCCCCCAGCATACATCATCCCTCTCCCCCCAGCACCCATCACCCACAGCACCCCAGCACCCTAGCACCCAGAGCACCCAGCATCCACCACCCTAGCACACAGCACCCCAGCACACATCACCCCAGTACCCAGCACCCTAGCACCCACCACCACAGCACCCAGCACCCCAGTACCCATCACCCCAGCACCCAGCACCCCAGCACCCAGCACCCCAGCACCCAGCACCCCCAGGAGAGCCTGGTGGCATCTTGACATCCTCTGCCCACCGCCGATACACTCCACCCGAATCGAAAATCTTATGCAAATCGTCCAATCCAATTTGGAAGTGACGGACGCGTCGCCCATGACAACGACCCACGTGAGGGGAGAGGAGAGCGGGGAGAGAGGGGGGGCGGACTGCCCTAGACCGTCTTACCTTTCCCCTCTTCCCCTCTTTCCCCCTTCCTTGACCTGGCTCCAGCATCATCAATGACTTGACTCCTCTGCCTCCCCCTCATCATTCAGTCATTGACCTGATTTTCCCCTCACTTCCGCATCGTCTACCGCGACTCAGTGCCTATATATATATACACTCTCCCCTCTTCTTTTTGTCTCTGTACCTCTCCCTTCGAATCTGTCATTGCACCTTTCTCATCTGCTCTGTTTCTGTAAATCTCCCCTCTGTTTTACCATAAAACACAAGACGTTTTGTCGTCCCACACGACGAGGACCTGATGTCGTCGCTCATCCGCAGGTTATACGATATCAGTGTCGTGTAGGTATATGTGTCGTGTAGGGATATGTCTCGTGGACAATTAGCGCCCTTCATTTGTCTCATTGTAACATGGTACAGATTTATATTTCAACATCCGAAGGCCGGACAGAAAACCCCATACATCATCCGGATATCAGACAAAACTCCCAATTCATCATCCACAGGCCGGCCAGAACACCTTATGCATTGTCAAAAAAACGCCGGACAGAACACCACACACAAATATAATTTTAGAAGCTAGATAATTTCAACGAATTGGTGAATTGCGTAACAAATGCGATGTATTAGGCGAGAGAGGACGGATTAGTGAACCTCGTCTTCTGATTAGTCTTGCGCTATCCGGCGTGGAGCGGCGTCCGCTTCTGGACGCGCGTCCTGTCCGCGAGACAACGATTCGTGAGTTCGTTGATGTCTCCCTCCTCACGAACGTAACCAGATCGCGGAGCGTTGGTTTCGTTCGCGAGCGTGATAGCAACGTACCATCAGAGTTCAGCCGGGGGGCCCATCAGGACATTGGCGGCCCAATTAGGGCTTAGTCAGCAGCCCCTTCGAGCACTAGGACTTCTTAGTCGGCCTCAGGGGCACTTGAGGGCTCCTAGGCTCGTACTGGTAGGGATAGACGCCCGCTTACCCCGCCGCGGAGGGTAGACATGAGCTGCTCCCACCAGAACAGAACACTGGGTTGCCCTCAGTCCTTCATAGGAGCACACCAAGCACAGAACTCGGGGCTGCCTTCAACTCTTCATACGAGCACACGAAGCACAGAACACGGGGCTGGCCTAAGCCCTTCATAGGAGCACAGAACACGGGGTGAACCAGCCGGCCAGATCACAGTGACCAGTGCAGGCAGATGCAGTGAATGCCATGACAGAATGGAAGAAAACCTTTTTGGAAAAATTCTTTAAGTGAAATCTCTCAAGGGTGAGCTGAAAATATCTCGTATGCCACTCCAGCACAAGGGCCAGACTCACGCGAAGTGCGATATTGGCCTAGTTCGCCAATTTGACTTCAAGGTTCATAATACGTAAGGGTGGTTTTATCAAAGAGCAGAGGGTCGTTCTCAGAGGCCAAAGACGCCCATCTTCAGAAGGGATTCTGAATATAAAGTAGCTTTTTGGATCAGTTGAAATGTTAAAATTTTGACACTGGACACAAAGCCGTCTCTGCCTATTGGCATTTGGAAATACGATAATTCAATATCCTGCTTGGGGGGGGGGGGGAAGAGAGGGGGGGGGCTTTAATACTGTGTGTATGTACCTGAAATTGACACCTTGGAAAAGAGAAGCTCTTTCGGTCTACAATGAATCATTACAAATTTGCAGCTTTTTTAAAAAGCAGAAAACCATAATATTGCAAATGTCAACAAGAGCAACAAATCTGTAAATCAATGACTATTAGAAACATGTATTCACATACGCATAGCATTCACTGTAACGTGAACTAAATCCACAAGGGCCGTGACGAGAATTCGAACCTACGTCCGAGATCATCCCAGACGCTGTGCCTTAATCGACTATAACGTGTTATAGATATAACACCATAGATAGATAACACCCCCATATATATAACACTCTAACGTGTTATATCTATGGGGGGATGACGGAGGGTTACATATAATACGCAGTTTAACGTATACTCTACCTAAGGTCAAAACATTGGCGTACTAGAAAATGTTAGCGGCTCACGAAAGTGACATATACTGTCCCGTTCTCTGTTTTGGGTCCTCTGGTAGGTTAGGATAAGGGCACTTTAATACGACAGTTTTTTGAGGTTGGGAAATCTTAGGAGGACGGGGTTGAGTAGTTTGGTAAGCACCGAACTAGGGAACCACGGTTCCGTAGGTTCAAACTAGGAACCACGGTTCCGTAGGTTCAAAAAACTGGTGGGGGCATTGGACGGACTTCAGGGTGTGTGACTTTTAACATATCGTGGTCCATGCAGGTACGACGTGCGTCAGGGGTGACCCTGGAGCTAGTTCGATCCCCCAGGTCTCCTCCAAAGAT
Organism: Procambarus clarkii; assembly: GCF_040958095.1. Lineage (NCBI taxonomy): Eukaryota > Metazoa > Arthropoda > Malacostraca > Decapoda > Cambaridae > Procambarus > Procambarus clarkii. Next base: position 13,513,420 of record NC_091178.1, read on the forward strand.
GACATCTAGATGAATTTGTTCTCTGGAAATTTATATATATTAATGTGAATAATTTTTTTCTTAAAAACTATTAAAATAAAAATAAAATGAAATAAAATAATATAAAATATTGAATTAAATTGAAATATTAAAATTGAAATAATAGTATGAATTAATATTTTGTCTATGTAATTTTTTTTTTTTTGTATTTCAAATTAGGATAATACTCTGTAAACAGTCACTCCAATAATGCCATATAGCGCCTATAATGTAGCCTCAAAACAATGAGACATGCCCTCTCCCCCCTCCTTCTCTCCCTCCCACCCTTCTCTCCCTTCCCCCATTCTCTCTCTCCCTCCCTCCCTCTTCTCAAAAAGTCCATGTTTTGTATTATAAATCTTGTAGCTGGGGCCCGAAAAAACAACAGTCAAGCCTAACTTCTCCTGTTCCCATTTGTTGCAACTTTGTACTAAATTAGGCCTCAAATTCCGAATGTTAGGTCTATCTTGAGGTTATCTTGAGATGATTTCGGGGCTTAGCGTCCCCGGGGGACGCTAAGCCCAGCGTACTCCAGTAGAGGACAGCGCACTCCATTGGATAAGGGAGTACCTAAGCAACAGGACGCAGCGAGTCACCGTGAGGGGTGAAGTCTCGGAGTGGTGGGGGAGTCACCAGTGGAGTCCCACAGGGATCAGTCCTTGGATCTATACTATTTCTGATATACGTAAATGATCTCCCAGACGGAATTGACTCGTTTCTCTCGATATTTGCTGATGATGCAAAAATTATGAGGAGGATCAGGACAGAGGAGGATAGTATGAGGCTACAAGATGACCTAGGCAAACTGAAGGAATGGTCCGACAAATGGCTACTAAAGTTCAACCCAAGTAAATGTAAGGTAATGAAACTAGGAGGAACTAGGAGGCCAGTCACTGGATACCGAATGGGAGATGAAATCCTTCACGAAACGGACAAAGAGAAAGATCTGGGAGTTGATATCACGCCTAACCTGTCTCCCGAAGCCCACATCAAAAGAATAAAATCAGCGGCCTATGCAAGGCTGGCTAACATCAGAACTGCTTTCAGAAACCTGTGTAAGGAATCCTTCAGAACCTTGTATTCTATATATGTAAGGCCAATCCTGGAGCATGCAGCCTCAGCATGGAGCCCGTATCTAGTCAAGCACAAGACGAAGCTGGAAAAAGTTCAGAGGTATACCACTAGACTTGTCCCAGAACTAAGAGGCATGAGTTATGAGGACAGACTACGTGAACTGCACCTCACGTCTCTGGAAGACAGAAGAGGTAGGGGAGACATGATCACCACATACAAAATTCTCAGGGGAATTAACACGGTGGACAAGGATGGATTATTTAACACGGTTGGCACACGAACAAGGGGACACAGGTGGAAGCTGAGTACCCAAATGAGCCACAGAGACATTAGAAAGAACTTTTTCAGTTTCAGAGTAGTTAGTAAATGGAATGCATTAGGAAGTGATGTGGTGGAGGCTGACTCCATACACAGTTTCAAATGTAGATATGACAGAGCCCAGTAGGCTCAGGAACCTGTACATCAGTTGATTGACGGTTGAGAGGCGGGACCAAAGAGCCAGAGCTCAACCGCCGCAAGCACAATTAGGTGAGTACACCCACACACCCACACACACACACACACACACACACACACACACACACACACACACACACACACACACACACACACACACACACACACACACACACACACAGGGAGTATCTAAGCAATAGGAAGCAGAGAGTTACGGTGAGGGGTGAGACCTCCGATTGGCGTGAAGTCACCAGTGGAGTCCCACAGGGCTCTGTACTCGGTCCTATCTTGTTTCTGATATATGTAAATGATCTCCCGGAGGGTATCGATTCATTTCTCTCAATGTTTGCGGACGATGCTAAAATTATGAGAAGGATTAAAACAGAAGAGGACTGTTTGAGGCTTCAAGAAGACCTAGACAAGCTGAAGGAATGGTCGAACAAATGGTTGTTAGAGTTTAACCCAACCAAATGTAATGTAATGAAGATAGGTGTAGGGAGCAGGAGGCCAGATACAAGGTATCATCTGGGAGAGGAAATTCTTCAGGAGTCAGAAAAAGAAAAAGACTTGGGGGTTGATATCACGCCAGACCTGTCTCCTGCAGCACATATCAAGCGGATAACATCAGCGGCATATGCCAGGCTGGCCAACATACGAACGGCATTCAGAAACTTGTGTAAAGAATCATTCAGAACTTTGTATACCACATATGTCAGGCCAATCCTGGAGTATGCAGCCCCAGCATGGAGTCCATATCTAATCAAGGATAAGACTAAACTGGAAAAGGTTCAAAGGTTTGCCACCAGACTAGTACCCGAGCTGAGGGGTATGAGCTACGAGGAGAGACTACGGGAATTAAACCTCACTTCGCTGGAAAACAGAAGAGTTAGGGGGGACATGATCACCACATTCAAGATTCTGAAGGGGATTGATAGGGTAGATAAAGACAGTCTATTTAACACAAGGGGAACACGCACAAGGAGACACAGGTGGAAACTGAGTGCCCAAATGAGCCACAGAGATATTAGAAAGAACTTTTTTAGTGTCAGAGTGGTTGACAAATGGAATGCATTAGGGGGTGATGTGGTGGAGGCTGGCTCCATACACAGTTTCAAGTGTAGATATGACAGAGCCCGATAGGCTCAGGAATCTGTACACCTGTTGATTGACGGTTGAGAGGCGGGACCAAAGAGCCAGAGCTCAACCCCCGCAAACACAACTAGGTGAGTACAACTAGGTGAGTACACACACACACCCACACACACACACACACACACACACACACACACACACACACACACACACACGCACACACACACACACACACACACACACACACACACACACACACACACACACAACTTCTTGAAGCCAATAAGGGAAATTTGTGAAGTCCTTGCAGACACGATCAGGAAAAACTAATAATCCTCAACTTTTACGGTCGAGTATTGGGACAACAACTTTTGTATAATGATCTCAACAACTTTCTTGGATAAGCCCAATTACTCTCCTCACACCAGTTGGCACAGATGATGATAATGATGATGATGATAATGATAATGATGATGATGATAATGATGATGATGTTACTATTTTCTTGTTGAAAGTGTTGACGACAATGGTGATGACTGAGGCCTGTGTTGATACCAGTGTCATGACAATAAGGGGCATTGCTAGATATGATGAATCATAATGAATGCTTCATATGGATGATGCTGAAGCGAGCGAGAGAGAGATAGATGATGCTTAAGGAGATGAGTGATGCCTAGGGAGATGATGAAGCTGAAGGGAGATTTAAATAATAATTGTTATTGTTATTTAAATCTCCCTTCAGCATCATCCATAAATCCAAAAATAAAATATATAAGACAGTCTACGGGCTCACCATAGGCCGTGCTACTTGGAACTTTTTGTTCCAAGTAGCGAATCTTAAACAACATCCAAAAATAAAAATCCGTTCAAGTTCACTTTGTCTCTATCAGTCCTTCCAGCATTTTATTTCCATTTTTAAGCTATTCTTATTTTCCACTCCAAACCTCTCACCCATGTCAACTCCGCAATAAAATAAGGAAAAAAAAACACACATTCACATTTGGCAAGAGTTTCAACATCCTACAGCCAGTCACAGCCTCGTCGATCAACACCCGCTTAAATACACACGTCGATCATGAAAGACCTTTTTGACTCGTCAGGACAAACGGCTGTGGATATCCTGCTCGGTCCAAGATATCTCTGAAAAACCCTTCAGATCTCATCGAAGAGGAAATCCCTGCCATCTACTCCAAGATATCAGTTCGCAAGGAACGCGCACCTTTTCTGGCCACTAAGAATTGGTAGCTGGAGCCAAAGTAATTTTGATAATGTTCGGAGGAGGGGGAGAAAGGGAGAAGGGGGGGGGGGGGGTCGTTGGGGGTGGTGGTGGTGGGGGGGGGGAGGCATTATTGATATTGAAGGTTATCTGGCCCCTATGAGCAGAGATTGTCTGGAAAATACAACAATATATTCAATACTAGCTTTGTTCACCCGGACAAGATGACAGTTCGTGTCCGACCCCGGTAGTGGAGGCCAGGCTCCCGCTCGCAACCCTTCCTCAGTATTTATTTACGGTGGCGGCTCCTGCTTCGTCGCTCGCTCCTGCCTCGTCGCCTGCTCCATTTCTTGGAGATTTCTCGGTCGTTTCCTCCGTCTATTCTCAGGACGGAGTCGCCGAGAGCCTGTGCTATATCGCCGACCTCCGCCATACAATATTCTTTTCTGATCGATGTCAAACTGATGGAGGGAAACAGTAAAAAGGGAAAAGTTTCCCTCCCCCCCCCCAGTCAATTTCATGTGTGGGTCGCCATTTTTCTGATTTGTTCCCTGTTCATCCCGCTTTCTCAGAGTCAACTTTTTTTTTCTTTTTTTTTTTGGTGTGTGACTGATGAGAAGGAGCTGTTTTTTTTGTGTGTGTAGAAGTCCATCTTGTTGGGGCGGCAATGTTCATTCGTGGAGTGAAGGTTGGGGAGATGGGGAGGTAGGGAGGTGGGGAGGTGGGGAGGTGGGGAGGGAAGAGGAAGATACATGCAGGGCAAGTGAGAAGTGTCGCCCTTTCTATGTGATCACCCGGTCGGGTCCAAACATTGCGGGGACTTGAGGGTGAGGTAGCAAAGGGGAAAGGGTAGGGAGGGGAGGGCAGTGGAGGGGAGGAGAGGGGAAGGGCGTAGTGAGCAGTGGAAAAGGTAGGTGGTGGAAGAGGTGAGCAGGAAGAAATGGGGTACGAGAGGGAAAATTGGTAGCAGGTAGATAATCAAACAACTGTGCTCACGTAAAACAGCTTTAGCAGCATCCTGCTCCAGATCCTCGAGTAGCATCCTGCTCCAGATCCTCGAGTAGCATCCTGCTCCAGATCCTCGGCAACATCCTGCTCCAGATCCTCGGCAGCATCCTGCTCCAGATCCTCGGCAGCATCCTGCTCCAGATCGTCGGCAGCATCCTGCTCCAGATCCTCGGCAGCATCCTGCTCCAGATCCTCGGCAGCATCCTGCTCCAGATCCTCGGCAGCATCCTGCTCCAGATCCTCGGCAGCATCTCATCATTAACCAGCTCCATCTTATTATAACTCTTATGATACATCAATGTTGCGTGAGTCTCTGTGACTCACCCGCGTTAATTAAGAGAGTACATTGATGGTTCCTTCGTCCCACGATATAGAAGTAGGATCCCTTGTTTGTTTCAAGCGTAGGTTAGACATGTATATGAATGAGATTGCTCGGATATAAATAGGAGCTGCCTCGTATGGGCGAATAGGCCTTCTGCAGTTACTTTTATACTTGTGTTCTTACCTATTTTGAGCATATATTTAGCTTACCTAATATATATATATATATATATATATATATATATATATATATATATATATATATATATATATATATATATATATATATATATATATATATATATATATATACATTGTGAGACTCTGGTAGACTCTGACTTATGTCGACTCTTAAATCTATCTCCGTTTCTAAGGTGGGATTTTGTTTACACACGAATCCATTGCTACTCCCGAGGGCCTCTTGCACGTGCAAGACTTCTGTCTTGGTAACTCTGCGTTGTTTAGAGGTATAGCTTCCCGCAGCCATTTATCTCTAAAGTTTGTTTAGCTCATTCTCGTACTCTCATATAATCTTATCTCTGTTTTACTTCATAAACTTGACATCGTTTTTCAAACAAGAGTATTAGCGAGTCTCAGTGTTCGCTCTCAGGTCCTTGACGTATATAAGCAGCATCATTGACCCTTGTCACTGTTCCTTGTGACACAGAGCTCGTGTCCGTTCCTCTTCTCTGACCTCTCTACTCTCTATTGACCCCTCTACTCTCTATTGACCTCTCTACTCTCTATTGACCTCTCTACTGTCTATTGACCTCTCTACTCTCTATTGACCTCTCTACTCTCTATTGACCTCTCTACTGTCTATTGACCTCTCTACTCTCTATTGACCTCTCTACTCTCTATTGACCTCTCTACTCTCTATTGACCTCTCTACTCTCTATTGACCTCTCTACTCTCTATTGACCTCTCTACTCTCTATTGACCTCTCTACTCTCTATTGACCTCTCTACTCTCTATTGACCTCTCTACTCTCTCTCTCTCATTTAACACGTCGCAATTTTTAACGGAAAAGCCCAAATCCGTTAATAATGCGACGTGCTGCAAAATTCAAAGCATCTAATATCTGTATTTTCTAAGCATCGACCTCAGTTGGTACGTTTTTGGTTAGGAAAAAACTGTTGTATTTGTGTATACGAAGTGCCAAATCGAGAGAACAGTCTACACTATGACCCTCAGTTTCCCGCCCGATAGATGCCTCTGAATACCTCCCAGAAAATCCCAAGATGGGTATTGGTAAGCGGCAGGAGGTGGAGAATCTGAAGCTGGTAAGGGGGGAAGTTTGTAAATCGTTGGTAGTGGGTAATATTATTGGTAGCGATGGAGGGCGAGGCGACTTATTCTCTCGTTACATGGGGGGGGGGGTCAATATTACCGTTCTGTAATTAATATTTACAATACGTCGTATTTTGTAACGTGTTAGGTGAGAGGGTGAGAGGGGGGCGGGGTCGTGTGGGTGAGAGAGAGAGAGGCAGTCTGCCAGTTACCAACAGGCAGAGGAGGAGGAGGAGGAACAAGTAAAAAGCAGAGTAGTCTACGTTATTCATTCCAACTCATATCAGCGCCTCTGTAAGTGTTTTCGTGTCAACACTGTTTAAACGGGTCGTGTTGGCTGCCTCAACCCACTCCAATTCGTATGTTCTACCTATTCATTTTTTTCAGTATTATGCGTATCTCTGACCCTGTTGTATTTGTGTATATCTCTGACCAGTTGTAAAATGTGTATATATCTCTCTCTGTTGCATTTGCGTATATCTCTAAACTGTTGTTTAGAGATATACGCACTCTGGGTATAAGACACGGCAGCAATAATAATAATAATAATAATAATAATAATAATAAGAAGAAGAAGAAGAATGAGAGAATCCACTAGGGCTGTGAGGTGGCGGGATCCTACGATCGAGGCATTGCTAACCTCAAGGGTGAGTTGAGGGAACAAGGGTGAGTTGAGGGGACAAGGGTGAGTTGAGGGGACAAGGGTGAGTTGAGAGGACAAGGGTGAGTTGAGCGGACAAGGGTGAGTTGAGAGGACAAGGGTGAGTTGAGGGAACAAGGGTGAGTTGAGGGGACAAGGGTGAGTTGAGGGGACAAGGGTGAGTTGAGAGGACAAGGGTGAGTTGAGGGAACAAGGGTGAGTTGAGGGGACAAGGGTGAGTTGAGGGAACAAGGGTGAGTTGAGGGGACAAGGGTGAGTTGAGGGGACAAGGGTGAGTTGAGGGGACAAGGGTGAGTTGAGAGGACAAGGGTGAGTTGAGGGAACAAGGGTGAGTTGAGGGGACAAGGGTGAGTTGAGGGAACAAGGGTGAGTTGAGGGGACAAGGGTGAGT
>NC_091178.1:13525946-13550946 GCF_040958095.1 Procambarus clarkii
AGAGAGAGAGAGAGAGAGAGAGAGCGCCAAAGATGCACAGGAAATAGGTTTATAGGTTCCAGAAGAAAAAGAGGAAATATCAACATAATGGAGAAAGCTAGACCACTGCAATATACCATTATCTAACACAGCCCAGAGTTACAAACCAGACAACATTATCACTGAGATATTACAGTGCAAAGATACTTGTTACCCTGGAATCCCAAACCGTAATTGTCTATTTTCCGCTTGTTACAACTCGTAACAAAGTTGTTACATCTTGGCTTAACGTGTTTATGACGTATTAGAACGTTGTTACAACATCCTATATTGGTTGTTATAACAGGTTAGGAAGTGTTAAAACTTGTTCGAACGGTGTACCAACGTCGTAGTTTCGGTGTGTGTTTGGCGGGTACATACAACGGACATAATCTGAACGAAGCCAGCATATAAGTCACAGATACTCACCCACCGTCCAAGTAAAGCAGAAATGATTAACATTTAGTGGCCCCTCAAAACAACAACAAAGGCGAAGCAGACAAGAGAGAAACGGAGATAGAAATAGAGAAAAACAGATACAAAAAAAGAGGAAGAGTTTATGATTAGGTTAACATTAGCGCCACAAACAACTCCCCCCTCCCCCTCCCTTCTCCTCCAACCCCCCTGCCCCAGCCTACCCCAAACCCCCTGCCCCACACTACCCCCACCCCCTGCCCCACACTACCCCCAACCCCCTGCCCCAGCCTACCCCAACCCCCTGCCCCAGCCTACCCCCAACCCCCTGCCCCAGCCTACCCCAACCCCCTGCCCCACACTACCCCAACCCCCTGCCCCACACTACTAGCTGGAAGGTGTCAATAAGATGGGAGGAATTTTTAATTTGTGACATCAAAAGAGGATATGTATATGAGGGGAGTGACTTTAATCCAGTCATATTAGGTAATAAGTCGTACTGACGACCCTCCCATATACCCCCCTTTCCCCTTCCCCCTTCCCCTTCTGTACGTATCACATTAGAGGGAAGAAATGGAGATGGTGTGGGAGAGGGGAGAGTAATTATATAATTATGCATACCTAGAATTATCGTCCGTAGAGGAGGGGGGAAAGTTAGGGATTTGAGGTCCTTAGGTAAAGAATTTTCAGGCCATCTGCATGTGAAAATATATAAGAAGAGATATATCAAGAAAAATATATGGGTGAAAATATGTAAGGACAAATTGAATGAAGAAAAAATACACGTGAATATATTTGTGGAAAATAGGTTGTCTTGCTGATATGAGATCGAGTGATTTTTTATCCTATTCTTTAGAATAGGCGGTTAGGATGGGGCTGAAATCGAAGGCAAAAAGAGCTTTCCTGACTGAAATCGAAGGCAAAAGAGCTCTCCTGACTGAAATATGACGGTAAAGTGACTTTCTGATTGTTGAAATACTTTGGTAGGTAAGTTCCTCTCTCTCTGGCATACGGGGGGATTATAGCCTTCTGTTTGATGGAATACTGTTTTAGGTTAGGTTAGGTTAGGTTAGGTTAGGTTAGGTTAGGTTTCCTAACAGGAATACTGTCGGGGGCGTTGTCCATATCCAATTAGTGATAGATAATGAGATACGGATACATTTGACGTTGGAGTGAGGTGTCACCGGCCAGCTTATCCTCCTGATAACACGATACTTTGTGTAACTATGTAGTCGATTGTATAAATATGAAGTTCATGGACTAATTGAAAGTAGAATTTGATGCTGTTCATTTTACAAAGGCCTGGAAAAATTAAGTTAAAATCTAAACTTAACTATTCCTAGGCACACACATATATGTACTATATTATGCCTCAGATAGTTTGTATTAGGCTTAGGATAGTTAAGTTAGGTTATGTTTCATTAGTAAATAAATAGGAAAAACCTTTCCGGTTTGTCCAAATTCAGTACTATAAGAGTCTACTTTCTCTTGGTCCATTGCGTCCATATTTGTTCGATCAACCACATTGTTACTGCATGTACTTTCACTCTAGGAAGTTGGGTTGCGCTGGCGTACTAGACAATGTGAAATACCTAAAGGGCATTGTGCTTACTGGAATAATGGAAGAGGTATATTATGCTTGCTGGAATACTGGAAGGAGCATTATGCTAATGGACTAATGGATATGACATTATGCTTGCTGGAATGCTGAGAAATGGCATCATGCATGCTGGAACACTGAAGGTGGTATTATGCTTATTGGAATTCTGGAAGAGGGTATCATTTTTTACCACCGGAATACTGGGAATGACATTATGCTTGACGGTAAACGGCAACACTGTCAGCGCTTGACAACAAGGGCAGGACAGTAATCTGTCAAGCCACTGACAGTGCCCTACCAATCCACCTACTACTACTACTAACTTCAACTATATGTATAACTACTATCTACTCTACTATTTCTGCAGAGTGCTACCATCTATTACTACCAACAACTGCCATCGCAACTTGCAGTAAGTGTATTATGCAACAATTTTTTTTTTTCTAAATAATGTGATTTTCTAAAGGTCCTGTGATTTAATGACCAGACCACACACTAGAATGTGAAGAGACGACGACGTTTCGGTCCGTCCTGGACCATTCTCAAGTCGATTGAGAATGGTCCAGGACGAACCGAAACGTCGTCGTCCCTTCACATTCTAGTGTGTGGTCTGGTCATCATACTTTAGCCACGTTATTGTGACTCATCGCCTGCTCCTGTGATTTAATTTAATTTGATATTTTTGTAAATGTTTATCAAATATTTTTTTTCACAATTATTTATTTACGGTTCGAATTGCATCTACTTTCTTCAGATTATATTGCATCACTTGAGATTGATTTATATCTATTCCCCACCTCATTCCCTACCCCACTCCCCACCCCACTCCCCACCCCACTCCCCACCCCACTCCCCACCCCACTCCCCACCCCACTCCCCACTATCCACCCCACTCCTTACCCCACTCCCCACCCTGTCACCACTTCCCTCCACCACCTGTTGTTCATTATTCACTAGTGATCACTCATGTGTTAACGCAAGTAGTAGGCCTAATGCCAATTTGCACTTAATGGAGAAACTCTCGTCTCCTCTGCCAAGTGTGGGCGTGTGTTCCCCCCTCGCTGTGCTTGCTTGGGGCTGAGCTTCAGCTCTTGGGTCCTGGCCTTTAGTCAACTAGAGTCGTTGAGTCCTGATTATTTCCCGAGACACTGATGAAGGTCTTTCTAACAGCTTCATTGTTCATTTGGTAATTAAGTTTTTCCTTGTGTTGCAATGCTAGTTTAAATTTCAAATAGTCTTTCCTTGTCTGCCTTGTAAATTATCTTGAATATTTTTAATTTGATGATCATATCTTCTCTGATTCTTCACTATTCTAGTGATGTGAGAATTAGTTAATTGAATATTTCGTCATAACTTCAGAGATTATTCTTGCTGGATGGTTAGGTAGCCCTTAAGACCTAATAACATTAAGCCCAAAACCAAATCATCATTTCTGTTAGGACAAATTGCTATGCACTATTTAGGAAATCCTCTTGAAATCATCTGGTTAGTTCCTCACACACACTTCAGTGTCGTTTTCTGCCAACGTTTCATCTTATTCTTAGTTTCATCACTGCTTCCGTAACTGTTGTTCTCATCTTACTGTGAAACTGTTTGGGATTGAAATTTAAATTTAAATTGAAGTAAGTTTATTGAGGTAAAATACACACAGAGGGATGAGGTTGTTCAAGCTATTCTCACCCCATTCAGTACATGGTGTTAATACATACATATACACACATCACAAACAATAAACATATTACCAAACATTCTGAGAGATAAACATCTACATTTCCTCGTTTGGGATGGGTCATCACCTTATCTCTGACGTCATTCTCCAATTGTCTTTCTGATTCTCTCTCTCATTCTGATGTCCTCATTCTTGTCGGTGGTGATTACGAGAAGATAGGTGTCTTCCACTAGGACTGGACGGTAGGGCGATGGTCTCGCTTCATGCAGGTCGGCGTTTAATCCCCCGACCGTCCATAGTGGTTGGGCACCATTCCTTCCTCCTCCCCCCCTCAGTCCCACCCCAAATCCTTATCCTGACCCTTTCCAAGCGCTATATAGTCGTAATGGCTTGGCGCTTTTCCCTTGATAATTCTTGAGTTTTGAAACTCAAAAAGATCGCTTTGAGTTTTGTTCAATTGTCAATTGCACATTTCTCTTCAGCTATTGTTGTGCCCTAAATGCTTTGTGTAATTAGTGGCTTTGTGTAATATACAATCGCTACACCTTCTACATGACTACTGTAATATGATTCTTTGAGTATCTTATACATTATATATGATTATTTATTTTATTTTTAATATTATTATTATTATTATTATTATTATTATTTAGAAAATCAGTAGGAGTGAGGAGAAGGATTCGAACCCGCATACTTGGTACTCCCAAGCTAGCTCCCTAGACCACCACGCCACGACATGGTGAAAAAAAAACACAATGCAACCTGGGATTCTACTGAACCCACTAGGATTCCTGAGGCTTATAACTGAAGCCAAATTAAGGTTTTTTGCCTTGCCCCCCCCCCCCTCCCCGCCTCATGCAGTCTGGCCAATGGCCCTGTAGTTCTCCACTAATTCTCACATGCACGTACTCACCTAGTTGTTGTGCTTGCGGGGGGGTTGAGCTTTGGCTCTTTGGTCCCGCCTCTCAACTGTCAATTTACGGGTGTTAATGTCTGTGAGGATGAGTGAGCATGCGTATCTTTGCGTATGTGAAGCGCGTGCGTAGGTGCATGCGTATCTGTGCGTATGTGAAGCGCGTGCGATGGTACATGCGTGTTGTCAAGCTGTTAGTCCTTGCGTCACACAGTCTTTCAACAAATATACATACGCATTTACGCACTCTCATTCCCGCATCTCTAAATACGAGCGTACGCATCCAGGGGTTCTTAACTGGCAAGGGTTGAGTCAGCAACTGCATTTACAGTCTAACTGAGAAGGGTCGAACCAGTCTTGACGGAGGTTAAGGTATTGACTGTCTAAGACCTTAACAAAACATGGAATGCAGTGGTCGCCACAGGCAGAGGTAGTTAATTATTTAATGTCCAACTGAAAAGATGATGATGAGATAATGATGATGACGATGATGCTGATAGTGAAGATGATAATAATGAGAAAAAAGTAAGGTTAAAATTATTGTGTATTTGTAAGACACACACACACTCACAGTTGGGCCTGATAGCTGAGTGAACAGCGTTCTGGACTCGCAATTCTAGGGTCCGGGGTTCAATCCCCGGTGATGGCAGAAACAAAATGAGCATAGTTTTTTTCACTCTGATTCCCCCCTGTTACCTAGTAGTAAATAGGTACCTGGGAGTTAGACAGCTGTTACGGGCTGCTTCCTAGGCTTGTGTGTGTGTGTGTGTGTGTGTGGAAATTAGTCACTAATTAGTAACAGTTGATTGACTGACAGTTGAGAGGCGAGCCGAAGGAGCAGAGCTCAACCCCCGCAAGCACAACTAGGCGAAACAGACAAAGATGTAGAAAAAAGAACAGACACAGACATCTCAAACCCAGACACAGACATCTCAAACCCAGACACAGACATCTCAAACACAGACACAGACATCTCAAACCCAGACACAGACATCTCAAACAGAGACACAGACATCTCAAACACAGACAGCCGAAAGAGACACGTGAGGTTTACAGGAAGCAGCCACAGACAAAGCAGACAGAGATCATCACATCTAATAACACAGACGAGACTGCTTCTAGGGAATACAATAGAAGAAGAAGAAGAAGAAGAAGAGAGAGAAGAGAGAGAAAAAGGGAGAAGGAAAAAATAATAAAAAAGGAGGAAGACTTGAAAGCTTTACTCCCAAAATCCCATTCACGCCACGGAAAAGAAGGCTGGAAAAATTAATTATATCGACGATGGTGATTCAATGGAAGCCATTTTGACAGGGGATAGTGGTGCACAGAAATGCAAATTCTTTTTCAATGCCGGAGCAAAGTTTGGCGACGGGTTCCCTCTCACTTCTCTGTGTTCGCCTTATTGTTCACCTTCCTCATGAACCTGGCGCTTGAGGGAGAACACCTTGGGCTCTCTAGAGACCTACCACCTGTTGGGGTTCTAGGTGAGCCTAGGTGAGAGGAACCCATTCCCCCTGGAGGCCGCTTGGGCTCTGCTTGTCGCCGTCGGAACGAGTCAGAGATCACCCGAAGAATAGTGGGAATGTAAATTAGATTTGAATTTCTTAAGTAGGCCTTTGCAATTCCAGCTAAGTCTTAAGCAGAGTTGAAAGAACGAGTTTAAATGGGATTTTTGAGTGCCGTGAAATGGAATTTTAGAAAAGTCAATTGTACTCGAGTTGGAAGTATTCACTAAAGGAAAGAATCGACTATTCACGTAATTATTAGTTCGGTTCGAAGCCTTTGAGAGCCTTCGGAATGTAATCAAAGGGGAATAAAAAGAGACAATGAGGTCTTGGAAACGCTTGGAAAGAAACTTACGAACGACTTTTGTCATTGTCATGTTAATATGCTCCGCTAACTTTTCAAATCAATACGGGGATATTTTTTGTTAAGACTGCGCGAAGTGTGGGGCCAGAGGTGCGCGGGTGCTTGAGAGGGCAACAGGGTCGCTTCCCGCCCATTCTTAAGAACACGTCATCTTAGATTCACTGTCTTCTAATTGATTGGTGTTTGGCTTCTGATATTGACCAGACTACGCACTAGAAGGAGAAGGGAGGACGACGTTTCGGTCCCTCCTGGACAAATCGATCAAATCGATTGTTTGCCTTCTGATCTTTACCTGTTGTAAATTTGTTCCGTAGTCTAGTTGGTGTGTATCGGTGGGGTCAACTACATCATGACACTGGTTACGTACAATAGGTCGATTCGAAGCCCGAGTTGAATGTGGCTCTCGTCACCAGAGCCACATTCAACTCTGGCTTCGAATCGACCAACTGTACAAATCCCAATTCCTAATCCTGACCCCCTTCCAAGTGTAATATAGTCGAAATGGCTTTGCGCTTTCCCCATGACAGTTCCCATCTTGTCACCAGACGGTTCGTGTCCTCATCTTTGTCAAGAGTCTATATTTTGCTGACACGTCGCTGGCTAATTGTTCATTACACGTGAACATTGACGGCTGGAGAACACGGGACAGGTGAACTGGAAAGTGAGATCCTGTCCCCTTCTATCAGTGAACTCTCAGTAGTCGATAGAAATAGGAGATTTGACTGAACTTAGAACACCCACTCTGGATACCCACTCTGAACACCCACTCTGAACACCCACTCTGGAGTGGCCTGGTCGGACGGGCTGTACAAGAAGTCCTCCGTCATGAGACAGGGTCAGACGGGCTGCAAATGCACACCTCTACCTTGAGACAGGGAAATATTGACTTCAAAAATATCTCTCAGTAATCCCAGAAAGAATGTAACACAAATGTTTAGTAAAAACACTTCCTGCATGGAAATCAAACCTTATATCTTAACTTTTATGTTCCTTTATGATAAATTAGGCTTGCTAGAGAGAGAGAGAGAGAGAGAGAGAGAGAGAGAGAGAGAGAGAGAGAGAGAGAGAGAGAGAGAGAGATAGAGAGAGAGAGAGAGAGAGAGAGAGAGAGAGAGAGAGAAAGAGAGAGAGAGCTTCAGGGACTGAAAGGCCGACACTATTACTCAAGAAAATAAACCATACGATATTACCTTGCTACAAATATAACCCGCATACCTACACAGACATATCGCCTCACATACCATCACCCAGATTATACCCCAACATACCAAAACGTTAAATCGCGCGAGTCAGGTGCCTGGCACGTCTACAAGCCTTCATTGTGCCTCTCTCCAAGTCCCTCAACAATCACCAATTATTAAAGTTTAAAAGTCCTAACAAAAGGCTATACTAACTTCCTTTTCACCTTTTATAATTTCCTTAATGACTTTAGTTCGATAATTAATCCTTGTGTGTGTGGGAGGGGGGGAGGGAAAGGGGTCGGAGAGAGAGGATCAGGGGCGCCTTGAGGGCAACTGGAGTGTTAAACAGTGCAATGGGACAGTGCTATGGGACAGTGCTATGGGACAGTGTTATGGGTGTAAATAACATCATATGAGCCAGGGATCTTCCTCTCCCTCCCTCTCTCTCTTTCTCTCTCTCTCTCTCTCTCTCTCTCTCTTTCTCTCTCTCTTTTCCTTATTTTCTCTAAAGCCCCAGAAAGGCACTTTTTAATAGAGGTTGGAAAAATAAAGCTAACAACCAAGATTAGATATTTCTAAGCCTGGTAAAGCACATATATGTACTATATTAAGCCTCAGATAGCGCGTATCAGGGCCCAGGATGGCTAGGTTAGGTTAGGTTAGGTTAGGTTAGATTAGGTCTCATTTCACAAATATGAAAATTTCCGGCTTGTCTAAATTCAACAGAGCAAAAGTCTACTCTCAGCTGGTCCATCACGATATGTAGACAGTATAAATGTTTCAATGTACGAATATGTAAATCCTACTTTCTATTGTGCACTGCCACACAAGGGCAGGGATGGGTTCATAAGAGATGCAGCTGAAAAATAAAATAAATAGTGAGCTTAGCACTCCATCTGTCAGTCTGGAGTGCGTGGATCATATCACCTGTTACTCTGGAGTGAGAGCAACTGAGTGAGTACTCAAGTGAGTGAGTACGTAGGTGTTTTGTTGTGCTTGGCCCTAATATCACCAAGATTCAATGACTAAAAAACACACGTTTTTTTCACCAACAGTCGCAGAATTTCATCACGAGACTATTTAGGTCTTTAGTGTAAACGGTCAAGCCAGGAGACACATCTAATTATTAAAATAATTAAAAATCATATTAATCATTTAATTTTACATACAAGAGAATTTCAAGATAAATTAAGTTATGGTGTCGTCAGAATATTGTCTGTTTTGCATCAATCAATTATTTTTTTTATACAAATTTCGAACATGAGTGTTGTTTGTTTGCTTCATCTGGGAGTTCATGTATATGAATGATGGCTGTATAGCCTCCTGCTCCATTGGTTATATACATCAGTTATATTGGTATAACCTCCTCCATTGCTCATATACATCAATGATGTTTGTCAATCAAGAGTTTTTAACTAATCTGGTTTTGTGGGACACGAGCAGCAAAACAATTTTTATTAACAAAAATATTTAGAAGGAATATATATATAAAGGAGCAGATGATACATTTAGTTAAAAAAAAATAAATAAATAAAAAACAGTTGGTTATTGGCAGAGAGAGAAAAAAATTAATTCACCAAAAACCGTGAGAAATTGAGATGGTAATGTGGAAGTCGAGCTGTACAAATGTGCGTATATATATAAATATAAATTTATACATTTATATATCTGTGAGTGGGTGAGGAAGCCGGAGTGGTGGGAGGGGCCAGGAAGCTGGCACACTAATGACACTACCCCCAGGGGTGAGTGCCACCAAAAATGTGGCCGCAGGCGTCTTATAAGTGTTGCTGGGGTGTCTTCTTCTTCTGCTGGCCCTACCTCCTCCTCCTCCTCCGGTGAGGGGAGAAGGGGTGAGGGGAAATGGGGGAGAAAAGGGGGGGAGGAAGGTTAGTGGTTGGTAGCAACGAGGTAAGGTGGGGAATGGGTGGGAAGGGGGTTGGGGGTTAGAGGAGGGGGGTATCAGGAGAGGGGGGTATCAGGAGAGGGGGGTATCAGGAGAGGGGGGTTAGGGGTTAGGGGAGGAGGTTAGGGGTGAGGGGAAGGGGAGGGTGTAGGGGGCGAGTCGTCGAAATTCTGTCATCGACAACAATAACAACTTTTACTCGACGTTTTAAAAGGTACACAATTTAAATGTATCTTGGGCCCCCATTTAAATCTTTGACAGTTTGCTTTGACTAATGTATTTTGTGCCTCTCCCGTTCGCTGTTAAATTCATAAAGTTCCACAACGAGTGAGGACTAAGTCCACCGGGAGACTCGCCTCTGTGGCAGGACAGACCCAAGGCCCAGACTCCCGTGGGCTCCGACGCCCAGGCCAATTCAGCCGAAAATGAAGTGCTATGGAAATTTTTGTAGGAAGTATTTCCCCTTTTCTTAGTTGGCGAAAAGTTTCTTGGCATCTCTCAAGGCGCCACATTGTCATTAAAATTCTCCACTTTCCCAATGCATTCTCGAAATTGAAGCATATTTAAACATCCTTGATTCGCGAATATGATAAAAGAGATGGAATTCCAGGGAAGGCGGGAATTTTGAACACCAGTGAATTGGAAAGAGTTAGACAAGATGGAAGTCCATTTCATCTCTCTGTTTTTCTACTCATATTTAGTACCGAACATACGAGACAAAACACATATGTATGTATGTATGTATGTATGTATGTATGTATGTATGTTGCCACTATTCTCATGGCTGTAAGGGTTAATTCAGAAGTCAAATAGATGTTTTTTCTTCAGGTCTTTGAGTCCCTGTTGGCGGTCGCTACATCAATATGTCAATATATCTGGTTGGTGGAGGTGCGCCGGTGAGTTCCCTTACACGACAGACAGTCCTGGTGACAGGACCTGCGGCTGTCAACTAGTTCCTGGTGACTGGACCCGCGGCTGTCAACTAGCTCCTGGTGACAGGACCTGGGGCTGTCAACTAGCTTCTGATGACAGGACCTGGGGCTGTCAACTAGCTTCTGATGACAGGACCTGGGGCTGTCAACTAGCTCCTGGTGACAGGACCTGGGGCTGTCAACTAGCTCCTGGTGACAGGACCTGGGGCTGTCAACTAGCTCCTGGTGACAGGACCTGGGGCTGTCAACTAGCTCCTGGTGACAGGACCTGGGGCTGTCAACTAGCTCCTGGTGACAGGACCTGGGGCTGTCAACTAGCTTCTGATGACAGGACCTGGGGCTGTCAACTAGCTCCTGGTGACAGGACCTGGGGCTGTCAACTAGCTCCTGGTGACAGGACCTGGGGCTGTCAACTTGCTCCTGGTGATAGGACCTGCGGCTGTCAACTAGCTCCTGGTGACAGGACCTGGGGCTGTCAACTAGCTCCTGGTGACAGGACCTGGGGCTGTCAACTTGCTCCTGGTGATAGGACCTGCGGCTGTCAACTAGCTCCTGGTGACAGGACCTGGGGCTGTCAACTAGCTCCTGGTGACAGGACCTGGGGCTGTCAACTTGCTCCTGGTGATAGGACCTGCGGCTGTCAACTAGCTCCTGGTGACAGGACCTGGGGCTGTCAACTAGCTCCTGGTGACAGGACCTGCGGCTGTCAACTAGCTCCTGATGACAGGACCTGCGGCTGTCAACTAGCTTCTGATGACAGGACCTGCGGCTGTCAACTAGCTCCTGATGACAGGACCTGCGGCTGTCAACTAGCTTCTGATGACAGGACCTGCGGCTGTCAACTAGCTCCTGATGACAGGACCTGCGGCTGTCAACTAGCTTCTGATGACAGGACCTGCGGCTGTCAACTAGCTCCTGGTGACAAGACCTGCGGCTGTCAACTAGTTCCTGGTGACTGGACCTGGGGCTGTCAACTAGCTCCTGGTGACAGGACCTGCGGCTGTCAACTAGCTCGTGGTGACAGGACCTGGGGCTGTCAACTAGCTCCTGGTGATAGGACCTGGGGCTGTCAACTAGCTCGTGGTGACAGGACCTGGGCCTGTCAACTAGCTCCTGGTGACAGGACCTGGGGCTGTCAACCAGCTTCTGGTGACAGGACCCGCGGCTGTCATCTAGCTTCTGGTGACAGGACCTGCGGCTGTCAACTAGCTCCTGGTGACAGGACCTGGGGCTGTCAACTAGCTCCTGGTGACAGGACCTGGGGCTGTCAACTAGCTCCTGGTGATAGGACCTGCGGCTGTCAACTAGCTCGTGGTGACAGGACCTGGGGCTGTCAACTAGCTCCTGGTGACAGGACCTGGGGCTGTCAACCAGCTCCTGGTGACAGGACCTGCGGCTGTCAACCAGCTTCTGGTGACAGGACCCGCGGCTGTCATCTAGCTTCTGGTGACAGGATCTGCGGCTGTCAACTAGCTCCTGGTGACAGGACCTGCGGCTGTCAACTAGTTCCTGGTGACAGGACCTGCGGCTGTCAACTAGTTCCTGGTGACAGGACCTGGGGCTGTCAACTTGCTCCTGGTGACAGGACCTGCGGCTGTCAACTAGCTCCTGGTGACAGGACCTGCGACTGTCACCCACATTTTGACGACAGTACCTTCAGCTGTCACCCAACTCTAGACAAGAGGACCTAAGGGTGTCAACCACATCCTGACGGCTGGTCCTGTGGCTGTCACCGATCTTCTCACGGAAGGATCTGGGGCTGTCATTAGGAGGTACTTTAATTATTTTTCACACACAAACATGTTTTTAAAACATTCTCTGACAAGACTCGCCCTACTTTCCCGAGGCTACGTTTCTTGACTTAAGATCGCACTGTGCTATAAGGGAATAACAACACACAACTACCATCTATTTGTGTAAATTAATAGAAATGCCACATATATTTCCAAATTTATTTCCGTTTCAAAAGCCACAAATGCTCTGGTATGTTACACTGCATCTTTCTAAAGTGTGCTGTCTGGACTCTAGAGTAAGTCTAGATTCTAGATATAGATTCTAGATATAAGCAAGGAACGAGTCACATGCTTAGTTAGATCAACATCTTGTCATAATCTTTGTTTAACAGCATATGAAAGACATAGTTTCTGATACAAAAAAACATAAGTGTTATTTATGTATACAGATTTTACGATTTATATTGATAAATTACTTTTTGAGGTTACACAATAGTAGAATTCTATCCCTCAATTGAATGAACATATCTACTCCTATGTTTGACAAGGACTGAAAGAGCTTTCTTATTCGTATCTGATCTATCTTTAAAATTCGTTTCAAAACTAATCATAACGTTAATATTAGCCTGACGTTTTTTTGTAGAACTGAATCCTCTGCAATGTCTGTTTTTGGAAGACAAGAACCAATTACTCATTGACTTGATCAAGGTAACTGAGCACAAACGTTTAGGAAGGGCATTACTATGTCCAGTTTCAGACCGACTTTCTGTTTGTTAGTAGTGGCACTTTTGTATAAAATTTACTTTGTCAAATTTTCAGGACTTTGTCAAGGAACCACCTTGGATAACCTACTTTCATGAGTTGATTATCAGTAATATTATTTGTTTAAACACTGGGGAATATATACGTATATGTAATGGTCTCAATGGAAGACCCGATCAATCCTCCTCTTCGCTTTGTAAATGTGTAATGACTGAAACAATGAATGAAACGCCCTGTATGAGTATTCTTCCCCCCTGGACCGTGAAATTCTGGGCGTTGCGGCTCTGGATTACTAAACCACCTAAAACAGTGATGGTCCATGTGATTCCCAGAGTCAAACTCAGCTCACTGGACCTCTCGACCCTCGCCACCTGTCATACCTTTTATTCAGACTATTAATGGAGGTAATCCCCACGACTTTCCAACAAGCCTGCCACCTAAAATAACAATACCTATAGCGATTACTTGGGTCAAGAAACTTGACTTGATCAAGGTAACTGAGCACAAACGTTTAGGAAGGGCATTACTATGGGCATTGTTGGTACGACAATGTATGTCGTACCAACATGCACTGTTGGACCCTCAGTAGTTCCAGTTTTTTGTTACTGAATTAGGCCAAACGACATTCTAGAAAGTCTGAAATGTAACTAAAGAACCTGACCTAACCTGTCCAAACAATCCTATTATACGATATCTTAGGCCCAATCTATTATAATAGGCTTGGGAATGTTTAAGTTCCCAGACCTAGTTCCCAGTGACCAACTTCCTGACCTCTAAATTTGATTCTTCAATATTTTTTCTCAGTCTCTATAAAATTAATAGTACAAAACATTAATTTTTTTATCCAACAATACATATTGGTACGATCAAATGGTTACTGTGAGTACCATCATTTTAGGAGCGTCGGCTGCATTCTGGCCAAATACAATAAAATCTAGAATTATATTCATAAATGGTTGTGCATTTATAAATGAATCATTGTACACCAAATTTCTAGACATTATTTTACATAGAAGAAAGTCATAATAATACCAAAACTCATATCATATGGTGTATAATCTAGACTTAGATTTAGATATAGAAGTTTTCTTTGTCAGTGATTTATCTAAATCATTATATTTCTAATATCTACTTGGGTCTTCTAGGCCTCTAAATTTCATCTATGCATTCGCTTTCTGTTGTTTCTCAGTTAAAATGGTTTGTCATTATTCACTCTCTCTCCCTCTCTCTCTCTCTCTCTCTCTCTCTCTCTCTCTCTCTCTCTCTCTCTCTCTCTCTCTCTCTCTCTCTCTCTCTCTCTCTCTCTCTCTCTCTCTATCTCTCTCTCTCTCGCTCTCTATCCTTCTCTCTCTCTTTATCTTAGCGTCGTATATGTGTGGTGTGAGGTTGGGCTCTCTTAGCTTGTCCTAATGCCTTGCGGAGTCTCCTGTCTTGTCCCAGTGTCTTAGCAAGTTTTTGTACCATCTCAAGACGTTCTTTGGGGTGTTTAGAGAGGAGGTGGCGCATCTTACACTACCGTCTATGTATCTTCCGGGTGTTCGTATGTATACTGCTCTATTGTCTAACCGTCTATGTATCTAGAGAGTTTGTGTGTATGTCTCTGTTGTGTGGTCGTGCATGTATCTATCGTGTGTGCGTGTAATGTATCTATCGTGTGTCTGTGTATTTATCTAACGTGTATCTGTGAATATATTACTGTGTGTCCGATTGTGTATTGATTTATTCGTGCATTCCTGTATGCATCAATCGTATGTTCGCTGATATATCTTATGTTGTGTCTGTGATGCTCCATCGTTTCTCTTTGTACCCCGTGTACATATACCCATAATGAGTCTGTGAATGCATCTATCGTGTGTCTATGTATACATTTATCGTGTCTCCGTGTATGTAGGTGTACTATCGTGTGTCTAAAATAAAAATTTAAATATATCTCTATACAAGAATACGGAAAAACACAAGTCAAATCATCATCGCCATTCCCGTAGAGTTTCTCCTCGCTTCCAGGGCCCCCTGGCCTCTCACATGTCTCTGTATGACTAACCTGTGTGATGGGGATTTTTTAGCATCACGTAGTTAGCTTTTTTGACACACTGTACTCCACTTCATATAGTCTAGGGCAGTTGCACTAATGCAGATGTACCTCATGTATTAATAAAACAAAAAATCCTGACCTTACGTCAGGAAGGTAAGGAATTCGTATATGTCTGAGTGCATATACCTCCAACGAGATGAAGAATGTTTAGTATCACATAGCTAGCTCTTGGCACACACACACACACTATGCAAACCTTTCATATAGTCTAAGGTAGCTGCATAAATGCAGATGTATCTAAGTATGTTAATAACAAAATATATCTGACTTTTTGCTGCCAATATGTGAAGTTGTGTTGCTTCGAGTATACTGCAGTTGCTCATGGTGAGGTGTTGGTGTTAAACTGATCTCTGTCGCTGTGAGCCTCACGGAATCTCAATATATGCCTGTGTTCTTATTACATTATACAGTACCTGTTTCCTTTTATTTCACTCTCTCATTCATTTTTTTGTTCCAATGTCCTTTGTCTGTCTGTTCCTCTCTCTCTCTCTCTCTCTCTCTCTCTCTCTCTCTCTCTCTCTCTCTCTCTCTCTCTCTCTCTCTCTCTCTCTCTCTCTCTCTCTTTCTCTCTCTCTCTCTCTGTTTGACTGTCTGTCTGTCTGTCTGTCTGTCTGTCTGTCTGTCTGTCTACCTGTCTGTCTGTCTACCTGTCTCTTTCTCTCCGCAACGGCTGACAGAGGTCTCTATAGCTGGTGAAAAACGCCACTAAGGGCCCCAAGGCTCCGGCTCCATCCCGACGCAGAATTTAATATCCTAAGTGGAACACAAAAGCTATAATCCCCCGCCTTCTATAATCTCTGTGGTTACACAGCGAACACCTGATAATAGCCGCCAGAATGGACGCCTCGTTCCAGCGACCACCTCTCTCACTTGACGCCGCCGCCGCGGCCACCACCCTCGACGCCTGCCTCTAAGCCAAATGGCACCTCGGGGGGGGGGGGGGGGGGGGGGGGTTCGACTCCTAATAACCAGGTCGTTTAGAAACCGCGATAAGCAAGCTATAGTGGAGAAGGTAATTATATCCTCGAGTGTGTGTGTGTGTGTGTGGGGGGGGAGATGAGTGACGGGAGATGGTCTGTATAACAGGGGAGTTTTATAGCTCAGTTTCCCCCTCTCTCTCTCTCTCTCTCATGTGCTGTGATTTTGACCACTTCCTCCCTCATATTTGCCTACTCCCCTCTCCCCTCCGTGTCCCACACTCTTTCGTCCCCATCACGAATACTTCGTCCTTTTATTTCCGGGGAAACAAACTCCATCCTCATGAACCGAAGACAAATATTAATTATGAAAATATTCAATTGAACAGTATGGTGGGGAAAAATGGTATATTTTGCCGCGTTGTTTTTTCCCCCTTTAACACTTCTCTTTTCTAGGAAGTTTGTTGTACGAGATGAGAGATGAACGAAGAGGAAAGGAGGTGAACGAAGGAGAGGACGCGGAGGGGATGGAACTGTGCGGAGAGTGTTATGCTGCATGAGTACCTTCGTATGGCCAGGCCCATATTTCCTACAGGATTAGATATGTCATTAAGGGACCACTGTAACACCTGGATGGTGATCCGGGGGTTGGTGAGGGAGAGAGAGAGAGAGAGAGAGAGAGAGAGAGAGAGAGAGAGAGAGAGAGAGAGAGAGAGAGAGAGAGAGAGAGAGAGAGAGAGAGAGAGAGAGAGAGAGAGAGAGAGAGAGAGAGAGAGAGAGAGAGAGAGAGAGAGGGAGAGAGGGAGAGAGAGAGAGAGAGAGAGAGAGAGAGAGAGAGAGAGAGAGAGAGAGAGAGAGAGAGAGAGAGAGAGAGAGAGAGAGAGAGAGAGAGAGAGAGAGAGAGAGAGAGAGAATGGTAAGCATTCCTACTATTACGATTATTAAAACAGTCAAGGGCTTAACACAGCCATTCAACCCAAGGGCTGTCTTAACACGTCCCATTTCCGGCACGAAATTCCCTATTCTTAGTTATATCTATTAGTTACGCACATCCCCCAACTATTCCTAATGAATCCCACTCGGCTGGCTCGATGTTTTGGGTATCAGTGTCAATATGCGCTTTTTCAGCTGCATTCTCGAGTGGTGGTCTTACGTATGTGATGTACAGTGTTCAGTTAGCCCCCCCTTGTTAAACTTAATGAAGGCTGCCTTGATCTATATCCGTTTTGCGTGTGGTGAAGACGGCATTCTGCTATTTTTAGGGGTAACCCCATATGATTGGGGATTATATCTACCCAGAGAGCTTTTCCATTCATTGCTTTGCATCTCAAGTATCCTGCATTATCTGTTTTGTAAACCCACTCGTCGTCGTATACTCATAAGTTTACATTTATCAGGGTGAAAGTTCAGACTATCTTTGAAGCGCCTCCCTACAATCTCCCAGAGCTCTCTCCTGTTAAAAATGTATCTCATTTGCTTCGCGTCACCTGCTTACAAGGAGCATAAATGATCATATTTCGCCTGTCAGGTCGCTGATAAATATTACAATGAGAATGGGTCCTTGTACAGATCCTCGCAGCATCGAATTCGGGGACAGTTTCCTGTCCGAGAGGTACTCCCTCACACACTCACCAGCCCCTCTTCCAGTTACACCTGTTTTAATGAGACTGTATTACTGTTTTCCTGTGATAGAACTCTATTAGGTCTTTTAGACATGTTTTCTCTCGCTGAATCATGTTAATGTTTAGAGGGAAAATGTTACTTGCTGTTAATACCTACTGGGTCTTCTTTTAATGAGTCTCTCGAGAACTTTCCCCTTACTGCCCGCTCCCTTCCCCTTACTGCCCGCTCCCTCCCCCCCTTTACTGTCCCCTCACCCCACCCCGTAGCCCCTCCCCTGTGTCAGGTAAGTCCACGACGGGCTCACCATAGCCCGTGCTACTTGGAACTTTTTGTTCCAAGTAGCGAATCTTAAACAACAACCCCCCCCCCCACCACCACCCTTCACTGCCTGCTTCTCACCTTACCTGTGGTTATCTTGAGGTTATCTTGAGTTGATTTTTTACGGGCTATTCATGCCCGTGCCACCTCTTGGGTGACTTAATCTTTATCAATCAGTTAATTTCGGGGCTTTTTAGTGTCCCCGCGGCTTGGTCCTCGACCAGGCCTCCACCCCCAGGAAGCAGCCCGTGACAGCTAACTAACTCCCAGGTACCTATTTACTGCTAGGTAACAGAGGCATAAGCTGAAAGAAACTCTACCCATCGTTTCTCGCCGGCACCCGGGATCAAACCCGGGACCACAGGATCACGTGTCCAGCGTGCTGTCCGCTCGGCTCCGATGTCGGTTCGCGACATCGGCAGCGAGGCAGCTTACCAACGTACACAAACCCGTCCCGGCTCAATGGCTGCGGTTGGGACCAACACACACACACACACACACACACACACACACTCTGAACTCTTTCACCCCCCATACACCCCCCGGACCCCCCCAGACACCCCCTGGATCCCCCCGGACATCCCCCGGACCCTCCCCGCCCCCAGTCATCCCCCAGACACCCCCCAGATCCCCCAGATCCCCTCTGCCCCCAGTCACCCCCCAGACATCCCCCAGATCCCCCCAGACCCCCAGAGAAAGGGAGAACTCTGGTACAAGAGTTTCCATGAAGAATCTCAAGGTTTGGTACACCAATGCTGATGGGGTATCTAATAAAGCAGAAGAGATAAAAGAAAGAGTGAGTGAAGCAGATCCTGACATAGTTGCAATTGTGGAAACTAAAATTAATGACATGATCTCAGATGCAATCTTTCCTGAAGGGTACCAGGTGATACGAAAAGAGAGGACACAGAGACAGGGAGGGGGAGTAGCACTCCTAATAAAGCGGAAATGGAAGTTTGAAGACCTGGGAAATCGAGTTACCGATGAGTGCACAAGCTTCATACATGGAACTCTGACAGTAGATGGGAGGAAGATTGTGATCATGGTAATCTACAATCCCCCACCAAACAGTAGAAGACCCAGGCAGGAGTATGATGACAACAACAAAGCATGTATAGATGAACTGCAGAAGGCAGCAACACTAGCCCACAGAATGAGAGCGAAGCTGCTGATCATGGGGGACCTAAATCATGGAGAGATAAATTGGGAATCAAGGAATCCCCATGGAGGGGATGAAACGTGGGGAGCAAAATTAGTAGATGTTATAGACAGGAATTTCCTGACACAACATGTGAAGGAAGACACAAGGGAAAGAGGAGGAGATGCACCGAGCCTATTAGACCTGATTTTCACCCAGAACGTAGAAGATATCGAGAATTTAGAGCATGAAATACCTCTAGGGGCCAGTGACCATTGTGTCCTAGTCTTTGACTACATGATGGAATTCAAAATTATGACCATGGGACAAGAGATCTGGGAAAGGAGAGCTGACTACAGGAAAGGGGACTATATGAGGATAAGGGACTATCTGGGTGAAGTGCAGTGGGAGGAAGAAATTAGAGGAAAAACAGTCCAAGATATGATGGACCTAGTCATACAGAAATGCCAGGAGGCCGAAGAGAGATTTATACCAACGGTAAAGGGAAAAAATAAGAAGGAATATAATAACCCATGGTTTAATAGACAGTGTCAGGAAGCAAAAATGGCCAGCAGGCGGGAGTGGAGGAAGTACAGAAGACAAAGAACAGAGGACAACAGAAGCAGATACAACAGAGCTAGGAACGATTACATTAACATAAGACGAACATCGGAAAGGGACTATGAGAACGATATTGCAATCAAAGCGAAAAAACAACCTAAGTTACTACACAGTCATATAAGAAGAAAAATGTCGGTGAACGACCAAGTGACAAGACTAAGGAAGACAGAGGGGGCATATACTGAAAGTGACAAGGAAATCTGCGAGGCACTGAATGCCAGTTTCCATGGAGTGTTCACTACCGAGCCTGAGCAGCTCCCATTGTTGGAAGGGGTTACCCTAGATGAAAGACTATCAGATATAGAGGTGACAGCAGAGGAGGTAATGAAACAGTTGACAACTCTAGATGCAACTAAAGCAGTTGGACCAGACAAAGTATCACCGTGGATACTAAAAGAAGCAGCACAGGCCCTCAGCGTGCCTCTGGCAATGATCTTTAATGAGTCACTTATGTCAGGAGAATTGCCCAGTTGCTGGAAGAAGGCAAATGTCGTGCCGATCTTCAAGAAAGGAGATAGGGAGGAGGCACTTAACTACAGACCTGTATCACTGACAAGCATCCCCTGTAAAATACTGGAAAGAATAATTAGGCTACGACTGGTTGCACACCTGGAGAACATTAGGTTTGTGAACAAACATCAACATGGGTTCTGGACAGGGAAATCGTGCCTAACAAACCTTCTGGAATTCTATGATAAAATAACGAGGATAAGACAGGACAGAGATGGTTGGGCAGACTGCGTATTTCTGGACTGCCAAAAAGCCTTTGATACAGTACCGCACATGAGACTGCTGTTCAAGCTCGAGAGGCAGGCGGGGGTGGGGGGAAAGGTCCTAGAATGGATAAGGAACTACCTAACAGGAAGGAGCCAAAGAGTTACGGTAAGGGGCGAGAAGTCGGACTGGCGAACAGTAACAAGTGGAGTACCACAAGGATCGGTGCTGGGACCAATTCTATTTCTTGTATATGTTAACGACATGTTTACAGGCGTAGAGTCCTACATGTCGATGTTTGCGGATGATGCAAAGTTGATGAGAAGAGTTGTGACAGATGAGGATTGCAGGATCCTCCAAGAGGACCTGAACAGATTGCAGAGATGGTCAGAGAAATGGCTACTAGAATTCAACACGAGCAAATGTAAAGTTATGGAAATGGGACTAGGAGATAGGAGACCAAAGGGACAGTACACAATGAAGGGGAACAGCCTACCTGTAACGACGCGTGAAAGAGACCTGGGGGTGGACGTAACACCTAATCTATCTCCTGAGGCACATATTAATAGGATAACGACAGCAGCGTACTCTACACTGGCAAAAGTTAGAACATCATTCAGAAACCTAAGTAAGGAGGCATTTAGGGCGCTTTACACTGCCTACGTAAGGCCAGTCTTAGAGTATGCCGCCTCATCATGGAGTCCCCATCTGAAGAAGCATATAATGAAACTGGAAAAGGTTCAGAGGTTTGCAACGAGACTTGTCCCAGAGCTACGAGGGATGGGGTATGAAGAGCGCCTGAGGGAACTGTGCCTTACGACACTAGAAAGAAGAAGGGAGAGGGGGGACATGATAGGAACGTATAAGATACTCAGAGGAATTGACAGAGTGGACATAGACGAAATGTTCACACGGAATAGTAACAGAACGAGAGGACATGGATGGAAGCTTGAAACTCAGATGAGTCACAGAGATGTAAGGAAGTTTTCTTTTAGCGTGAGAGTAGTGGGGAAATGGAATGCACTTCAGGAACAGGTTGTGGAAGCAAATACTATTCATAATTTTAAAACCAGGTATGATAGGGAAATGGGACAGGAGTCATTGCTGTAAACAACCGATGCTCGAAAGGCGGGATCCAAGAGTCAATGCTCGATCCTGCAAGCACATATAGGTGAGTACATATAGGTGAGTACACACACACACACACACACACACACACACACACCGCCGGCGCCTTTTTCTGGAACCCGGACTTAATAATTAACCCGGAGCTGCCTGTGATGTCTTTCAGCTCACCGGGCGCGTTTTGCCCTCAACATAATGAATTTACTGGCGACCTTATGATTATTTTTCGGCACAGGTTAATTATTTTTTACCTCCCCCCTCTCCTCCTTCTCTCCCCCCCCCCTTTCTTCCCCAATCCTTTAGTGCCTTTGTGACCGGTGTCGCTGTATGAAGGAGGGGGAGAGGGAGGTGAGGAGAGAGAGAGAAAGAGAGGTGAGAGGAGAGGTAAGATTAGGGGAAGAGGGGGGGGGGTGAGATGGGACAGGGAGAAGAGGTGAAGGGAGAGGAGGAAAGGGAGAGGTAGAGGAAGGTAGGGGGAAAAAAGGGACGCAGTAGGAGAGGTATTAGAGGAAAGAGAGGACGGAGGGGTAGATGAATTGTGGTGGCATGGGAGGGAGGGAGAGAGAGAGAGGCAGAACCCTTTCAACTTGTGATGGAATTTGTCTCAACTCTTTCTTGCAGGGGGGGAAGAAGAAGCCTATCCACAGCCACCAGTATGAGCGGAAATCATGTGTGGGAAACCTGGTTCAGTGGCCGTATTTAGAATTGTACTGGGATAATGGTAGGAGTGATGCGATAAGCTGTATAGGGGGTTACGAGAGAGAAAGAGAGAGAGAGAGAGAGAGAGAGAGAGAGAGAGAGAGAGAGAGAGAGAGAGAGAGAGAGAGAGAGAGAGAGAGAGAGAGAGAGAGAGAGAGAGAGAGAGGTGAATATTATCTCTCTCTCTCTCTCTCTCTCTCTCTCTCTCTCTCTCTCTCTCTCTCTCTCTCTCTCGAACATTCTTGAATCACCAAATTAAGACAGGAATTTCCTTAAGTACTTTAGTATTTAATAATACATCTTCATAAGGATGGATTTACACTTCAGTGGGATGGAGATAGAGACACGAAAGAGGTGAGGTGAGGTTCAATGTCTTCAAAATGAGATATTGCTAACGTATTAATAAGATAAATGTGGATCAATGATCCTACTCAAATCACCCTTTAACCGATCAATAAAAAAATCATCTAAATTATACAAATCACTTATTATGTTCCTATTAGGTGATTTTTTTATCTGTATTAAAGCAGATTCAGTAATGAATCTGCATGGATTTGATATACATGTATATCAAAAAGTTTCAAGGCCTTGACAATATTTTAAAACCCAGAAAAATATGATAAACATAACAAATTTTGGGGGCGAATTTTCTCACTCCATATATAATTATAATATGGACGACGTGCTTTGATACAGCAAACTTCCAAAAAATTCAATGGATAACAAAGATTGAGACCAATAAAATCAATGTTCTTAAATTCTTCACCATTAATTCTGGACTAACAACCCGAAGAACTCTGAGATACATAGAGGAAAAATAAATTATTTCACATTGTATCTATGCCCTGAGAAATAATGAATATAAGAAATAATGAAACAATGATAAAATATTCTTAGGCTTTCTGAAAACACTAAACTTTTGTTCTTCCCTATGGATAAGTATGTCTAAAAATGTCAAACATTTACCAATTTCAGTTTCCATAGTAAATTTTATAGAGGTGATTTGATTATTAAGTTTAGCTACAAATTATTAAAATTAAAATTTACAAAATTAAATTTTAAATTATTAAACGTAAATTTACTTTCCTTTATACAGAGCTTAAATGTATAATTTATATGTATGTAAATTAAGAATGTAAATTTACATGTATGTAAATAGTGTAAATTATTTTTAAACATTAAAAAATATATTAAATTCTAAATTAAATTATTTACAGACTTATGGAATAGCAATGGGGAATCCTTTATTGTCATGGCTTTCAAACTTGAACATGGAATTTTTGGAGGAAAAAAACTGTTTAAAAAATCCCTGGAATCATTCCACCGTTTAGATGTGTTGATGATATTTTGTGTATACGACACACATATGTATACGGCACACATATGTATACGGCACACATATGTATACGGCACACATATGTAAATTCAGACGACTTTGTAGCTAAACTTAATGGATCAAGTCACCTCAATTTGAATTCCCGTCAATGGTCAATTTGACGAGTTTTTCACAAGAAGAGTTCATTCGCTGCAGAAAGAGTTCTTTTACAAGAAGAGTTTCTTCAAAACAGAAGATAGAAGGAATTTAGCTTCGAGGAAGTAGGCAGTAATTGCCACACACACACACACACACACACACACACACACTGGGACACCGGTAGCTGTGTGGATAGCAAGCTGGACACGTAATCTTGTGGCCCGGGATCGATTCCTGGCGCCGGCGTGAAACAATGAGCAGAGTTTCTTTTACCCTTAATGCCCCTGTTACCTAGCAGTAAATAGATACCTGGGAGTTAGTTAGACAGCTGTTACGGGCGGCTTCCTGGGTGTGTGTGTGTGTGTGTGTGTGTGTGTGTGATGTGAAAAAAAAAACAAATAATAGTTAGTAACAGTTGATTGATTGAAAAGAGGCGGGCCGAAAGAGCAGAGATCAACCCCAGCAAGCACAACTAGGTGAATTACACACGCAAAACACACACACACACACACACGCACGCACTCTCCGCAACGCACGCAGGAGCCTCGGTGATCTGCCGTTGGCTAGAAGTGATCGATATACACGCCTCTAAAGCAAGGTATTAGAAGAAAAAAAAGGCACTCAGGTCGGAGGCGCTAATAAGCTTACCGGTAGTCCTGCCGGGTTCAGTCTACCCGAAGATTAAACATCTTCACTACCACTGAAGAAGGAAAAGGACGGGAAGGAGGGGGACTCTTACCCCAGGCAGCAGCCGCCGCGAAATCCCATATCAAGGGGCTAATTATGCAGTGTAATTGGGCTCGAGGGCACATAATCATTCCCCCCCAAAAGACGTGATTAGACTCGTCCCCTTGTTGACGTGTCGCAACACCTGATTATGTCTGCGAAAGCAACGAGAGGTGAGTTGGTGTGTTGTGTAGCATGGGTAATGG
Organism: Procambarus clarkii; assembly: GCF_040958095.1. Classification (NCBI taxonomy): domain Eukaryota; kingdom Metazoa; phylum Arthropoda; class Malacostraca; order Decapoda; family Cambaridae; genus Procambarus; species Procambarus clarkii. The sequence continues at coordinate 13,550,594 of NC_091178.1, forward strand.
GGGGAGAGAGAGAGAGAGGGAGAGAGAGAGAGAGGGAGAGAGAGAGAGAGAGAGGGAGAGAGAGAGAGAGGGAGAGAGAGAGAGAGGGAGAGAGAGAGAGAGAGGGAGAGAGAGAGAGAGGGAGAGAGAGAGAGAGGGAGAGAGAGAGAGAGGGAGAGAGAGAGAGAGAGAGAGAGAGAGAGAGAGAGAGAGAGAGAGAGAGAGAGAGAGAGAGAGAGAGAGAGAGAGAGAGAGAGAGAGAGAGAGAGAGAGAGAGAGAGAGAGAGAGAGAGAGGAGAGAGAGAGAGAGAGAGAGAGAGAGAGAGAGAGAGAGAGAGAGAGAGAGAGAGAGAGAGAGAGAGAGAGAGAGAGAG
>NC_091178.1:13553446-13590946 GCF_040958095.1 Procambarus clarkii
GTCTTTTCACTCAGGCAGTCCCTGGGGGAGTCTCTATCTCATCCTTTCCTCTCCAGACACACACGCTCTCACACAAACTAGCATCATCAGCATCAGTTAACATCAGCGGCATCTGTAATCATGAGCAATGCCAACAATAATAAATGAGGTGTTATTCGGGAAGCAATACGCCCCTTACGCAATTTCTATAATAAATTGTGGAGAGGTTTCAATCGTTACTTGACAATGGTCCAGGACGGACCGAAACGTCGTCGTTTCTTTATCTTCTGATGTGTGGTTTCGGTCATCACAGGTTTCAATAGTATTCTTATTGAGAAAATCTCGGACTCAGAGATGGGGGGGGGGTTGAACCAGCGTCTTGGTGAAGAGGCATTTACAGAAGAAATCACTATTGACAAAAGCATGAGTGAGGATTCAGTACAGTTGGTGGATAAAAGGGGAAATTCCCCTCACGATACTGGTATTATATCCCAGTGATCTTGCCAAAAACAACGAACGGGCTAATTCAGGATTATTGGATATAGAAATTTAGCTCTGAATATTAACAAGTCGAGGGGAAACATAAGAGAAGTTTCCCGAAATCACTTCTCACTCAGATTCATACGGTCATTGATGAGAAAATAACGAGAACATATATATAACGAGGCTTTATAACTTCCTCAGCTCGGTCTGAGCCTTTTGCCTCATTTGTAAATCATTTTCTCATGCAGAGGCAGGCGATAAGTCACAATAACGTGGTTGAAGGAGTCTGACCAGACCACACACTAGAAGGTGAAGGGACGGACGACGTTTCGGTCCGTCCTGGACCATTCTTAAGTCGATTGTAAGAATGGTCCAGAACGGACCGACTTGAGAATGGTCCAGGACGGACCGAAAAGTCGTCGTCCCTTTACCTTCTAGTGTGTGGTCTGGTCAAACTACTTCAGCCACGTTACTGAGACTCATCGCCTGTCTCTAGAAACACTCCACCGTCGATGTATGATGGCATTGGAAAACATATCAAGATGTTGAACCAAGTCAAAGAATGTGGGACACTGTCAGCGGTAGATTGGCCAACCAGGTTTAACGCTGTAAATTACTTATTACTTATTTCAGTCAGTATATATATATATGTCATGTGTACGACTTAGACCCGCTGCTCTTTGCTCCATACTTTTTCCTGGTGAGTGACTAGAAATGCGCAGAAGAGAAAATCTCTGGAGCACTTTGATGGGATCGAATCTGAGTCCTTCGTCGCACAAGACGGGCGCTTAACCCCTGAACCACAGTATGCGAAAGTAATAAGAGTCTTCAGTCTGCTCGAAGTCACTAGGAATTTGGAGACGCCGACCTAGTTCTCAATCATATTTTTTACGTGTAACCCGTATGCTCTCTCTCTCAACTCTCCCAGTTACCTTGGAAGGCTAAGTTGATAGCAGGATTGTTATACGTGAGTTCATATATCCCCAGTCATTGCAGACACCTTGAATGAATGTGATGTCTGCATGAGAAGGTGAAGGGACGACGACGTTTCGGTCCGTCCTGGACCATTCTCAAGTCGATTGAAATGGCCATTCACAATCGACTTGAGAATGGTCCAGGACGGACCGAAACGTCGTCGTCCCTTCACCTTCTAGTGTGTGGTCTGGTCAAGCTGTTTCTAGAGAGATTAATGTAAACAAATGTCTGTAGCAGAAAGTGTGTCGGGCAAGCGGTGGTCTACATAAGCTTACGCTTGAGCTGTAAGTGCAGAAGGTGAGAGATTTATACTGTTTGGAGAAAATGGCTGATGATCCTAGTGAAAATACTCCGTAAAGCCATATAGCTCTTACTGAAAAATAAAAAAAATAAATGTAAAAATGTAGAGATAGGTATTCTATTGAATGTCTGGTCATCGATACTAAAACGCTTCCAGCGAACATGTCTATGTGTACCAGTTTCAACATTGGACCTAAACACAGCAATAAAACTTCTTTATTCGCTAAAAAAAAAAGTTTATTGCATCAGAGAGAGATGTTTGAATAATTTGAAAAGAATGGCATTGTCAAGACTGTTGCAGCAACCGACAAGGAAGGAAGAGACAGCTAGGAAACTTCAGGAAACGTAAGCTGGCGCATGAATAAAAGTTCATGATGGTACAGCACCGGAAACTGTGCTGCCAGTCTCAGTACGTGAACCATTTCATATCAATGCTTTCCAACCTGCCATTGATCAGCTGTGTGGCGCCTTGAGTAAACGGATGGATGCTTACTCACAACTGAGTACGAAGGGCGGATTCTTAAAAAACCTTTTGAAACTGAAGAATGAGGAATTGCAACAGGTTGCACATCATCTGATATATACCTACCCTACAGGATCTGCAACCCAGCTTTGGGGGATGAATTGATTCCGTTCATAGAGTATACGAAACTGAATATAGTTCTAAAATGCATAAGTTCAGTTCTGAACTGCATAAGTTCTTTCTTAAGCAAATTGTGTCAAACAACCTCTCTTCAGTCCTCTCTAAATGTACATATTTCTTTGTGAATGTCCCCAAGTCTGATAGTATGCAACTGGAGTGGGAAGAGATAATTTCCTGCTCTAAAATGAATTAATAACTACCAGTGGTCATGAATGAAAGACAAGTTGAACAACTCTTCTTTGATGTACACAGAGTCAAAGCACTGGCGCAAAATTCATTGTCAGGAAATGATTCATGGCTTTGCGAGCCAAAAAAATGTTGTAAATTTCAGATAGAATTTGGTTTCGTGGTTTCTACTCCTCTTTGTCAAAGAACACAATGATCATTTTTAGAACAAGCATTTTATTTTGACCCCTAATTTTGACGGGACGCCAAGACCTCCGGACTATGTAAGTCTATAGAGCTAACCGCCTCTGCCTCAGATATGACCTCTCTAGGGGCCACATGGCAGTAAACCCAACACATCAGAGACGAGCTCCCTAACTGTTGCAATAAGTGCATTGGTTGCAATTTTCACGACATCTCAACCAGGAGATCTTCTGAATTACCCCCGGAATATGCAAATACATATTCCTAAATATTAATAAGCCAATTAACTGCATTCAACAATAGCTCCAGCTACTGCCAAACCTTCAATTATCAACCAGCAACTCAGCCGGAACGTTCCTCGTTATCCACCGTTCCTTCTATTCAACATTCAGGTAATACCTGAACGTTGCATTTAACGATTTTCGTTGTCATCGCTCAAGCGGTTTCGCTTTCACAGAGATATTGTGGAAATATTTTGATGGCTAGTGCAGTTATTAAAAAAAAATACATATATATATCTCTGAAAGATTTTTTGTTTATTTTTGGGGAGAGGGAATTTTTATATGTTGTTAAATAGTTGAACATCAATGTTTGCTTTTCTCTCTAGCATTTGCTATTTTGTTTTATCATTAAAACAGTTCAACGGAAACAAAAGCAACGGGAACAAAGTCACAAGAATTTACATAGAACTACAAACATTGAAATAAATCCTAGAAGAATAGATCTTAGAAAAATGTGAAAGTAGGTAATATTCTCAGGTATTTTATTGACTGGGAATATTTAATGGTGTTAATGGTAGCTGGATGACAGGTGAGTGATTGTGTGACAGGTGAGTGATTGTGTGACTGGTGAGTGATTGTGTGACAGGTGAGTGATTGTGTGAGACAGGTGAGTGATTGTGTGACTGGTGAGTGATTGTGTGACAGGTGAGTGATTGTGTGACAGGTGAGTGATTGTGTGACAGGTGAGTGATTGTGAGACAGGTGAGTGATTGTGTGACAGGTGAGTGATTGTGAGACAGGTGAGTGATTGTGTGACAGGTGAGTGATTGTGTGACAGGTGAGTGATTGTGAGACAGGTGAGTGATTGTGTGACAGGTGAGTACGGTATGAGCGGTAAGTGACTGTATGACAGGTGAGGTTCCAATAATCTGACATTTTAACTTAATGATCAATTAATAACTTGGAAATCATGTCGAGTGTCTCGCTGCAACACGGAAATTATCGACAGATACAACGATAACAGGAGGCTCGACATCAGCGAGGCCCTACACATCAAAGAATCAAAACCAGCAATCAACAGCTAATTAACACATTACTACATTCTATCCACTTCAAGACCCCGAACCAGAACAGAAGCAAGCAGATAAATTGTATACCCTGGTTATATACCCTATTTTTCCTAGGTTATATACCCATTGTTTCGTGCTCTGTTTTTTCCCATTGATTTGTTTCCTGTCACCTCACCCAAAAAACAAATATAAGCATAAAACGGAGTACATAAAAATTAGTCTTTGAAAATGTGAACGGTCTTGCGAAACGCTTCTAGGCGACAAACCATAAATAAAAATGTAAAACTGAAATGTATCAGGGGGAAAGCACCAAGCCATTACAACTATATAGCACTTGGAAGGAGGGGTCAGGAAAAGGATTAGGGATGGTACGGGGGGAAAGGAATGGTGTCCAAGTCCGGATGCACAGGGAAATTATGTGAAACCCCCGAGTGGGCTTCGGAGAAGCTTCGGGATCCTAGTGAGGGGCAGTAGCACTCCAGGTTGCATTTTTTTTAATCATGTCGTGGAACAATTGACTAAGGAGCTTCTGGGAACCACCCGTGCGTAGATTCGAACCCTCATCACGGCCCTTGTGTGGATTTGTTCAAGAATTACTGACTCAGTTAAGTTACGTTTAATAGAATATCTATGTAGGTTTTAACCCAGATTAAAAGAAACTCAAATCACATATAATGTAATGGAAAGCTTTAGCTATCAAAGTCACCCTCCCTCAGAACCCCACAACAGTGACCTAATTCCCGGGTACCGATTTACTGCTGGGTGAACAGAGGGATTAGATGAAAGAAAACGTGCCCAACCCCTTCAGTCCCGCCTAGGGAAAGAACCCGGGATTCCCAAATGTGTGGCGAGATGGAAGCCAACTGAACCAAGACTCACTTAAGACAATAGTTTAGTTGTTGCTCGAGCCGCCTGCGTTGGCCACCCGGTTTGGGTCAAATGTAAACACGCAAAGACACTCACAGACACTCACAGCCACTCACAAAACACTCACAGACACTCACAAACACCCACAAACAAAACAACACAGAAATACTCACAAAAACACTTGGGGTGGACGGTAGAACGACGGCCTCGCTTCATGCAGGTCGGCGTTCAATCCCTGACAGTCCAAGTGGTTGGGTACCATTCCTTCCTCCCCCCTCCCCGTCCCATCTCCAATCCTAATCCTGACCCCTTCCCAGTGCTATATAGTGGTAATGACTTGGCGTTTTCCCTGATAGTTCCCTTCACTCACAAATACACAGTAACGCTAAAAAAAAATCACTAACATTTTTGCATAATTTGGTTTAGTGAAGGTTTATTTCTCACAATATTTTTGAGTAAATGTCCAGACATTTTGAATGTGTTGTGAGTCTGACATTCGTGTCTAGTTCAGTGTATTATTTATAAGAATAATAAATAATACTAATAATTAAAATAATAATAATAATGTTATTAGTGTTGTCATTGTTGTTAAATATAATTGCTATCATTATAATTATAACACTTGTAATCACTGTCTTAATTCATAAGAAATATTCTTTTCTTTATAAATTATAAATGGTTATTGCTACTGATATCCGCAAATATACTGATATATTTGGTTTAGTTGATAATATATCTAAGTGCAGGGAAGTGAACGAGTGTGTATATATATATATATCAGAATGGTTAGACTTTTAAAATATAACAGACTCAGAGGAGGAGTCACAATAACGTGGCTGAATTATGTTGACCAGACCACACACTAGAATGTGAAGGGACGACGACGTTTCGGTCCGTCCTGGACCATTCTCAAGTCGATTGTTCATGAAACGTCGTGGGTTCCTTCACTTTCTAGTGTGTGTGTTGTGGTCAACATAAAATGTAACAGTATTATTGTTAGCATGTATTTATGACAGAAAATTAAAATGAAATTGAGGAATGTAAAATTTCCGATATTAAAAGTACCACTATTTTTAAAGTTAGGAAGATTGTCTTGAAAAAACCTGTTGATATATCTCCTCATGATACGTAAAAGAAGTGACTTACACGGTGCAAGTGCACTGACGTTAAAAACACGGTAGCCGTGGAGTCTCTCAATGTATTTGTGCGGAACAAATACATAAAATAAAGGCCAAAGTTCCTGTCCCTCTCCCCCCCCCCACCTGCCATGCGGCCTGGGAGACAAATACCCCCTAAAGAAAGCCCAACACAGGTAACCCAAGATATATCAACAAGGGATGCCATCGAAAGAAGTCCGCTTTCACTCATTACGTTCTTTCCGAAAAGCCCCCAAAACACGTCCACGACTTCTGTACAGACAAAAACCTCCCAAAAAATATATATCAGACGGAGGGAAAACTACAAATTGGACTGCCTCCGCCCGGCATAAAGGTGGGTTCAATATTTAGACTCGGAGACAATACCCTCTTGGAAAGCCCCAAGGGCCTCCGACAACCATGGACCCACAAAGAAGCTGTGTTAATTATCCAAGGCCTCTATTACTCCAGCTAAAATATTGACAACCAATGGCACAGCGGATGCGCCGCGGGTTCTGTCGTGTCACAATGTTTGGGACGAGGCAGACTCCACTCGCAGACATTATTTGATTTTCAGTTTACAATGCATGTTTTCGGGAACTGAGAATGGTGTGTATTAGAAATAGCGAATGTGCACACACACACACACACGCCTTTAGGCTAAAATATATATATATGTAAAATGTTTGAAAAGATTTATTACAAGCCGTCTCACGATCAACTGCGGCCGAAAGATCAAGAAAATAAACTTTTCCAAATGGAAACTGAAGGGTAAGAAAATGTTTTTGTTTTGTTATGAAGGACCGGGGCAGCAGAGTCTTAGAGCCATGCTTTTATTGGCCTATAGTGCACTGAAACAAAAACCATTGTGTCCCCTCTCCCTCCCTCCTAACCTCGGTTAGACGAATGGGTAGGTCGCCAAGACGACCTCCACCTCGACCCTGCAGTCCCTGGGGGCGTCGCGGGCGGAGATTCCGTCCTCAAGGATGGCCCCCCTTCTACCCAGGATAGGTGTCCGCTTCATACCGGGATCGAAGTCCTGGTCCCATTATCCGAGTTCGACATATGGGGTGAGGGAAGGTTGGCCAAATGGGGGGGGGGGGGGGGAGACATGGGAAGCTAGTCTGTTGGGACAAGACCAGGCGCAACACTGGCTTTTTTTTTTTTTTAGAAACTTTTTGGAAATTACTTGAGGGAGGCTCAGGACGTTATCTCTTCTTTCTTATCCTATTTCTTCCTCTCGTTTTTTTATGACTTTTGTCTTTGTTCTTGTTGTCTGTCGTATGACATTGTATATATGACATTATATTTTGGTTCTTTACTTCTCCTCGCTTTGTTAATTATTCAATTTATTTCCTTTCTTAAGTTGTCTCCTCAGTATATAATTACTTATCTTCCTCAGGTGCTTACATCAGACAAGGCTACTCTTGGGTGTTTTGTCCCCCCAAGACGTGAGATAATTCAAGGTCCACTAATCACTCTGCACACACACACACTTCGGCCTCGCGGCTGAGTGGACAGCGCTCTGGAGTCGTAGTATTTAGGGCTTGGGTTCAATCTCCGACAGAGGCAGAAACAAATGGGCAGTGTTCCTTTCACCCTGGTGCCCCTGTTCACCTAGCAGTAAATAGGTACCTGGGAGTTAGACAGCTGCTACGGGCTGCTTCCTGGAGATGTGTGTGTGTGTGTGTAAAAGAAAATATATGAAGTAGACATAATAGAGAAAAAAATAAATTGGTTAGAAAGGCTAATAGCTCGATTCTGCAGATAGAAATAGTAAATACACCCACCCACACACACACACATACACACCTCGACCTTATCCTCGTCAAGGGTGAGGTTTAAGGATTAGCATTACAAGGGGTGGCCGATGCGTGCCTTGCAAGGCCTTATACCCAGTACTGATACCGCTCATCGATCATGTAAACATTCAATACTGAACGCTACACGAATGTTTGCAGCGTTCTTCCTGTGAGAGAGAGAGAGAGACTGAGAGACAGAGAGAGATATTCACATACTGATGCTGGCGATTGGTCGGTGCGTCGCTCTCTGACTGTCAGCCTTGCCGACACACTTGACTGTTCTGACTGCCAGCCTGTCAATAACCGCCTGCTACCACCCCCTCCCACCCACCCTTGACAAGTGACTGTCAAGCTGTTGTAGAGGATGACTGCGCTGAGGCTCTTAACAGCTGACTACCAATCAAGTTAATAAACGGACAAGCTTAGACACCACGGGAAAATTTGTTGGTGACCAGCAATATGATAAACTGAAATGTTTATTAAGAAATTTTCGCGCATAGTTGTGTTGTATATCACGAAAGGGCCCAGGGCATATTTTATATTATATATATAAAGAGAGAGAGAGAGAGAGAGAGAGAGAGAGAGAGAGAGAGAGAGAGAGAGAGAGAGAGAGAGAGAGAGAGAGAGAGAGAGAGAGAGAGAGAGAGAGAGAGAGAAAGAGAGAGAGAGAGAAAGAGAGAGAGAGAGAGAGAGGAAACAAAAAAAAAAAGGACGCCCACGCCCTTCAGAAAACCATTTTTTATGATCAATGAATGTTCATAAATTTACCAGTGACCATCAACACATGAACACAAACACAGACAGGTCCGATATGTACCTTCACTCCGGGACATAACCGCATCTCCCCTCCCTGCCTCCCTGCTTGCCCTCTCCCCTCTCCCCTCTCCAAGTCAACACCCGCGGGGTATTCTGTTGAAAACATTCAACACTTCTCTGAAAGAACAGATTATCAGGTTATTAAATAATCTCCAAGATGAATATTAGAAACTGCAGCTAGCGGGAGAATATGTCTCTCGTCCAGAGAGAGAGAGAGAGAGAGCGTGCTCTCCCACCGGTGTCTCTGTTCTCTAAGGCCAGGCAGAAGCGTTCCACATTTTCCCCTCCAATTCTCCAGTGACCACCATTATCAAGACTTGTCATTAACGAGGGAAATATTCCTAAAAAGCACTAATACGCGTTCTAATCACCCAAATTTGTTGTGGGACTATATGATCTTTTCGGCCCGTGGATATCGCCCGGCTAAACATTAATATGGTAAAAGCTTCCATGGGAACTACTTCCATTAACGCTGACAAAGTGCCTCGATGGCACCCAGGCAAACAGCCTTCTGGCACTCTCTAAACGCTTTTTGACACTTCTCCCCCCCTCCTCACCCCCCCTTTGGTTGTATTTTACATTGAAGACCTGTGAAGTGGGGGTAGGGAAGGATGGGGGATTTTTTTTATTTTTTTGCGTTGTCTGGTTCACGCCCCTGAAGCCCCCTGGCGAGCCAGCGACAAAAGGGAACTCTTGGGATGCTTAAGTCAAAACAAATAATTCAGCTGGTGACAAAGATTGCCGGGTGTGAGGTTGGCGTCTATACATTAACTTTACACACACACACGCGCGCGCGCACACACACACACACACACACATCTCGTTGCCACTTAGGTCGAGACTGGATAAAGTGACTGGGCTTGTATCAAGGAGCGAGGACCTTGATCACTTCCTTTCCGCACTAGAAAAGGGCCTTAATCCTGTCGTAACTTGCTTTAAAGAGGAAGTGCAATTAAAAGTCAAGAGAAAAAGGTAATGAAAATGGAAAAGGCTGGTAGATACTGTCGCTTACAGAGTCGTGTTGCTTCGCGCCATCAGCAGCTCTCGCTCAGACCTCGTGTCATATTTTCTTGGCGACCTCCACATGTGGCTACGTCTTCGGCCAATCAGCTAGGCGGAGCAGCTCACATATTTGTAACACATCATGTGATTGGATAAGAAAATTGCTTGTGCTCCTCCCTTCTTAGGCGACGATGATTTACCGGAGCGCTGATTGGTCGGGTGGTGGGTGGGCGGGGCGTGTCGGCGGCCCAGGGGCGCACACTCGCCGCGCCACCTCTGTGGTGTAATATTACACTTGCCGCCTTACCGTCCATCATTCTTTTTGCGGTCGGCTAACAGCTCGTGACTCTGACTGTAGCGCGCGAGACAGTGGCAACCATGAACCAAGTTCCGTCGCCCACCAGTGTCTCTCCCACTGGAGGCTCAAGCAAGAAGGAAGATCACATCAAGCGACCCATGAACGCCTTCATGGTGTGGTCTCGCATGCAACGACGCAAGATTGCACAAGAGAATCCCAAGATGCACAATTCTGAGATTTCCAAACGACTAGGATCCGAGTGGAAGCTGCTCACCGAGGCTGAAAAGCGTCCCTTTATCGACGAGGCCAAGCGGCTCCGGGCCCAGCACATGAAGGAACACCCCGACTACAAGTACCGCCCCCGCAGGAAGCCCAAGACCCTCCAGAAAAACGGCTACAGCTTCCCGCTGCCTTACCTGACCACGTCGGCTCTGGACCCGCTGGGGCCGCTGCACCAGACCTACTACTCCACCCCCGCCGTGCCCTCGCCGCTCGACGTGGCTGGCGACAAGTCGCGACTCTTCTCGAGCGCCGGGCTCCCTCACCACTTCTACCCGAGCTTCGACCCTCAACACTTCACCAAGCTGCAGGAACACTACAAACCAATGACCTCGCTGGCTTGCAACGACGCCGCCGCCGCTGCCGCCGCCGCCAGCGTCTCCGCCGCCTCCATGGGCGGCATGTCGACCATGTCAGCCTTATACTCGTCCCTCTACTCCAAGTCCGCCTCATCCCTGCTCTCGGGGATATCGGGTCTGACGAGCGGGCAGCAGGGAGCGCCGCAGCTCTACCCGGGCTACCCGCCCACAGTCGACCAGCTGCGTCGACCAGTATCGGTGATCTTCTGAGACGATCCTCCACCGCCTCTCGATACACCCGTGAGGTGTAGCGGGTCGCCGAGTGTACATAGTGTACAGTAGTAGTGACGAGTAGACGCGATACACCCCACAGATCGTGACGGCGCCGAGTGGTAGTGAACTGTGTGAAGAGAGGTAGATCTCCCTGGGTGTAGTGTCAACACCCGGGGTGTGGTGTCAAAACCGAGGGTGTCGAACCAAGGCGTCCTGGCTGGGCTTGTGGGGGGTGTGTGACGCCAAGTGCCACAGCCTGGGGTTGGCGCCGTGCCACGGGGTGCCATGTATTGTGTGAGAGAGTAGGTGATGTGTGGCCTGTCTTGTGTGGCAATGTAAGTACTCTCGTTAGAGTTTCTGTTTCATGAAAGTTTCCTCTCTGAAGTGACTTTTCTACCGTAAAGTGTGACTTACATTGCTCCCTGACCGAGCTGCTACTTAACAAGCTGTACAGGTGCGCCTAGACTAGTCTTTTAAAAGCTCATCTATAGAATATATTTAACTTTTTTCTGGTTTTAATGTTCAGTTGTGTGTGTGTGTGTATGTGTGTCAACGTACGTTTGTACAATGTACATAGCTGATGTTTATAATACTTATTATGCTATTAATAATATTAATAATAATAATAATAATAATAGATACAGTATTACCCTCTTTTATTGGCCATTCCTTTTGCAGTGTCCCATTTAAATATACAATTGGCACGGCTGCTTACAGTATACTGTACAGTTGCATAGCAACATTCATTCAATGTGAAAAATGATAATGAGCTGTCAAAATTCATTGGGGGCCTGAAAATGATCCTTTTATCATCTCAGAAGAGTTATTGATCGAGAGTAACAGCCAGATCCCCTACTAATCCCTGACAGAAATATTAATAAATCTGACAGGAATACTTATAAATCTGACAGAAATACTTATAAAACTGACAGAAATACTTATAAATCTGACAGAAATACTTATAAAACTGACAGAAATACTTATAAAGCTGACAGAAATACTTATAAATCAGAGAGAAATATTTATAAATCTGACAGAAACGCTTATAAATCTGACAGAAATACTTATAAATCTGACAGGAATACTTATAAATCTGACAGAAATACTTATAAATCTGACAGAAATACTTATAAATCTGACAGAAACTCTTTAAAAATCTGACAGAAAGAATAACAAAGCTCACAGAAACACTTATAAATCTGACAGGAATACTTATAAATCTGACAGAAATACTTATCAATCTGACAGGAATACTTATAAACCTGACAGAAACACTAATAATCCTGACAGAAATTTAGTACTACCCAAATAAAAGACAAGACAGAACCGGGCAGTTTCTGTCGTTAAGACAGTTAAATATTATGATCTCTTGATATTTGCGCTGAAAGATATCAAATAATCTCTCTCTCTTGATATCTACTTATTCACAGGAATTATCTGAAAAGCTGAGCGAGACTTCCAGACCCTGCTAACTATACCTAACCACCGATAGTCAATTAACTGACACTGGCTGTTAACTACCTAACACCGCTAACAAGCTGGTATACTTACTACCAATTACCGGACATTGTCTGCAGTCAACTACCTGACAATAACTTAACTACTTGTCACTAACTCTAAACTACCTGACACATTGTTAATTACTTAACCCTGGCTGTTAACTGACTGTTAGTTATTTAACTAGCTGACACTGTTAACAAACAATTACCAACCAATCAGCTTCAGGGGCGACTGATAACGTCTGTTGGTATATGGTAATTTCTCAAGCTACGTAAATATATAGCGATTATCAGTTAACCCGAGCGCTGAGAAATAATTATCCTTGCGCTGAGAGACAGCGCAAAAGACAATTATCCTTTGCCCTAAGACAATTATCCTTTGTCCTAAGAAACAATGATCTCCAGCGCTGAGAAACAATAATCCCTAATATAAATCTAAGAAACAATAATCCCTAGCGCTGAGAGACAATTATCCTCTGCCCTGAAAAACAATGATTCGTAGCACTGAGAAACAATGTTGCTAGCGCTGAGAAAACAACGAGCCATAGCTATGCGAAATTGATTCCTAGAACTGATCCCTAATTCCAAACACTAATCCCTTGCTTTGAGAAATCGCTGAAACCCTTGAGATGAGAGAGAGCGCTGTTTCTCATCCTCAGCGATAAGAAACAATACTACCAATCGCCGAATAAACAAGTATCCCCGATCACTGAGAAAGCAATTGTACCCCCTAGCACTGAGAAAGATTGTTCCTTAGCGCTGAGGAAACAATGATCTCTCACAGCACGTTGTCAGCTTGTTCTTTTAACAAAGTCGTTATCCAAATACTAATATTTGGATAACTATTATCCAGAGGGGGAGAGAGAGAGAGAGAGAGAGAGAGAGAGAGAGAGAGAGAGAGAGAGAGAGAGAGAGAGAGAGAGAGAGAGAGAGAGAGAGAGAGAGAGAGAGAGAGAGAGAGAGAAGAACGAAAAATAATCCGAGGCTCAAAGGAAAACAATGTGGCCTAACCTTACCTTCTCCTTGGGTAGGGATTTATTAATTACAGTGAATAGGGAATGATATGGCTCAGAAGGGCAGGGAGGGAAGGTAGGGTAGGAGGGGGAAGAAGGAGGGAAGGAAGGAGGGAAGGCAGGAGAGAGGGAGGGAGGGAGGGAGGGAGGGAAGCTCCTGAATAATTCATGGAGGGGGGAGTAATAGGGATTATAACGATTATAACTCGGAAGAGCGAGGATAATCCCTGCTGGAGTAATTAGGAGATATTAATTAGCCGCGTGACACCAGTAACTAATGGGATATGAGTGTTATCCCGGAACACTATCCTGGGATAATATGATACTGTTTACACCGTTGACTGCAGCGTGCATGCGTAAACATACAACGGTAACCATCACATACAACGGTAACCATCACATACAACGGTAACCATCACAGGCAACGGTAACCATCACATACAACGGTAACCATCACAGGCAACGGTAACCATCGCAGACAACGGTAACCATCACATACAACGGTAACCATCACATACAACGGTAACCATCACATACAACGGTAACCATCGCAGACAACGGTAACCATCACATACAACGGTAACCATCCCATACAACGGTAACCATCACATACAACAGAAACCATCCCATACAACAGAAACCATCCCATACAACGGTTACCATCCCATACAACGGTAACCATCCCATACAACGGTAACCATCCCATACAACGGTAACCATCACATACAACGGTAACCATCACATACAACGGTAACCATCACATACAACGGTAACCATCACAGCCAACGGTAACCATCCCATACAACGGTAACCATCACATACAGCGGTAACCATCCCATACAACGGCAACCATCCCATACAACGGTAACCATCCCATACAACAGAAACCATCACATACATCGACATCCAACTCCCCCAAAAAATAATCAAAGATACAAAAATAATTAATAATAATTCCCCCAATAATATGAAGCCCCAGAGAGGCGCAGCAACTAATAATCCCGGAGGCGAGAGCGCAGTAATAATCGTCTTGGCGAGGCACAACGGGCGCAGTACAATAATTCCAAAGGGGGGGGGGGAAGGGGGGGAGGGAGCGTAATGAAAGAAATAATTCCCGTAGTGTACTCAACCATACCGAAGCGTAAGTCTGGGTAATCCGCGACACACTATGAATGGCAATCAATAATCGGCACTTTCAGTGGGTTGTGGTGTTGAATAATCAATATAATCCTCTATGATCCCAGCACGTTATTTCCCCTCTCTCTCTTTCTCGTGTCCTCCTCTTCCTTGCGATTATTGTCCTTCCTTTATCTCCTTTTTCTGTTTCTCCATCTCTGCGGAAAGAGAACTTAGCGTTGGGGGGGGGGGGGGCGGGGGAGAAGCAGCAGGATGGGTGATAAGCTTGGGGTGTTCACATGTCCTTTTATCTAGTCTATCTGCTTTGGGTGTTCTGAGTTTTTTTATTTGGTCGTTGGAGGGTTAGAGTGTGTGTGTGTGTGTGTGTATTCAGCTAAATGACTCGATGGGGGTTGAGCTTCAGTTCCTGGATATCATATTTTTGGTTTCTGAAGTGCCCCGTTATTCATTTGTATAATCGTATGTGATCTACAAAATGTGTATATTAGGTTCGTCTGAGGGGATCTCTACTCGTCCCTATAGGATTTGATCTCACTCTAAACGGCGTGTTTCAAGTCATTTGTATCGCTGATTGTAAACCGAAGCATCTCTTTCCTGTCTTTCATTTTCATTTACTAATGAGAATCTTGCAGATCTCGATCATGTCCCTCCTCTTCCCACTTATCTGTTGCCAGCGCTGTGATAGTGATTTAGTTAATGCCTTATAGTTTGGTCATCTTAGTCTCTAAAGGCCAGTGTCGTAGTTAACTCCTGCATTGTTTCTAGTTTCGTTCTGTGCATCTTTAAGTGGGGATTCATGTGCTTGGACTGCATGATCTAACACTGGTCTTACGTAGGTTGTTTAAAGCCCTCTAGAGGGCAAATTGACTAAATTTCTAATGATCACCCATATGTTCGTCAGTTTCACATATACTGCTGCTGCTGCTGCTGCTGTGTGCGTGTGTGTGTGTGTGTGTGTGTGTGTGTGTGTGTGTGTGTGTGTGTGTGTGTGTGTGTGTGTGTGTGTGTGTGTGTGTGTATTCATCTAGTTATACTTGCGAGGGTTGAGCTCTGCTCTTTCGGCCCGCTTCTCAACTGTCAATCAATCAACTGTTACTAACTACTATTTTTTTTCCTCACACACACCCACACCCAGGAAGCAGCCCGTAACAGCTGTCTAACTCCCATGTACCTATTTACTGCTAGGTAACAGGTGCATCAGGATGAAGGAAACGCTGCCCATTGTTTCTCGCCGGCGCTGGAAATCGAACCCACAGCATTATGGATACAGCGTGCTGTACACTCAGCCACCGGGTCCATGTGTGTGTGTGTGTGTGTGTGTGTGTGTGTGTGTGTGTGTGTGTGTGTGTGTGTGTGTGTATGCGTGCGCGTGCGTATGACGGATATATATATATATATATATATATATATATATATATATATATATATATATATATATATATATATATATATATATATATATATATAATGAGTACAAATAGATTGGTTAGAAAAGCTGGGTCCAAGAGCTAATAGCTCGATTCTCTAGACACAAATAATAAATACACATCCCCAGGATGCAGCCCGTAGCAGCTGTCTAACTCCCAGGTACCTATTTACTGCTAGATGAACAGATGCACCAGGGTGAAAGAAACTCTGCCCATTTGTTTCCGCCTCGGCTGGGAATCGAACCCTGGCCCTTAGGACTTCGATCTCCAAGCGCTGTTCACTCAGCCGCGAGGCCCCGTGTGTGTGTGTGTATGTGTGTGTGTGTGTGTGTGTGTGTGTGTGTGTGTGTGTGTGTGTGTGTGTGTGTGTGTGTGTGTGTGTGTGTACTCACCTGTATGTGCCTGCAGGATCGAGATTTAGCTCTTGGACCACAGCTTTCTATCCGCTGGGTATCTAATGCAATGACCACGATCTCATTCCAATATCATATCTACTCCTAAAATTATGAGTGCAGCTTGCTTCTACAACTTGTTCACTAAATTTTCCCAGTACTTTTACGCTAAAAGAAACCTTCTTCATGTCTGTGGCTCATCTGTTTCTCAAGATCCCATCCTTGCCATCTTGTTCTATTTGTTATTCACTTTGAACATCTCCTTTTTTTCCACTCTGTCAGTCCCACTTAATATTTTATGTCTGTATCACACCTCTCACACTCCTTTTCTCTAGCGAAGTCAGGTCTAGTTCTTTCAGTCCCTGAAACCTATCCCTCACAGTTCCGGAAGGCACCTCATTGCACACTTCTGAGCCTTTCGGTGGACGCGTGTGAGAGGGGTGTGCATGTGTGTGTTTACTAGTTGTGTTTTTACGGGGGTTGAGCTTTGCTCTTTCGGCCCGCCTCTCAACTGTCAATCAACTGTTTACTAACTACTTTTTTTTTTCCACACCACACACACACACACACCCCAGGAAGCAGCCCGTGACAGCTGACTAACTCCCAGGTACCTATTTACTGCTAGGTAACAGGGGCATTCAGGGTGAAAGAAACTTTGCCCATTTGTTTCTGCCTCGTGCGGGAATCGAACCCGCGCCACAGAATTACGAATCCTGCGCGCTATCCACCAGGCTACGAGTGTTTGTGTGAGTGTGTGTGTGTGTGTGTGTGTGTGTGTGTGTGTGTGTGTGTGTGTGTGAGAGAGAGATTGTTAGTGTTTGTGAGAGTGTGCATGGAAGTAAGACTCCCTTCTCTCCAACTTCAAATATATTCTCCCCAAGCAAACTGAAATCTACGAATTACTAAAAATCTTTTCCAAAATTTTAAATTTTAAGAAATCTATTGTCTTACAAAAAAAAACACGCTTATGGAAAATATATAAAAAACATAACATTACATAACATTACGTCAAAGACCCAGAATATTTTGCATATATCAATGTTACAATTTTGCGATACGAATTATCATAATTATCAGGCCAATACTGCAAAGAGATTTAATTCATATATCGTTAAAAAAGATATGTTTTTAACATAATTTAAGCTTTTGAGGACAGTTATTTATAAATGAATTCTGCATTTATGTTCTGCTAAAATTTAAAGATCTAGGTAAGTCGCCTCATTGTATAATCTGTCTCATTGTATAAATCGTCTTATTGTATAAACTGTCTATCGTTAGGAATCGTCTCTAATGTGAGCTCTCTCCCAAATATAAACTGTTTCATTGTAAACAGCCGCTCTGTTAACGGCTGTTTGAGATTAATATTGAATATATCTATGTTAAATTCTGACATTTTTTTGGTTGTAACTTTTGATTGCTTTATTTTATCGTTCTCGTTCCTTATTACTTGCTTTATTGTGCCTTTCCGTAATATCTTCATTATACCTTTCATCGGTGTCTCCCTCCAATCACCTCTTTTGTTATGTCTCTGCTTCCATGTATTCTTTAGTGTGCCTATTCTCGCTTCACTATTTTCATTCCCCCCTCCCTACTCTTTCTGTCCACCGTTCTGTGCCCCTATTTTACGCATTCTATTTGGTGTCTTTATTATTGCGTCCCTATTTTCCACCACTATTTTTCGCTTCCCTATTTTATGTTCCTATTTCCGATTTTACTATTTTTCCGGTTTTGCTGCTGCTCAAATCTCAATGCCTTTTTTTGGTCTTGTCGTTGACTTTTTTTGGGTACTTTTTAATACACGATTTTTTAATACATATGAAAATACTTTTTAATACGTATGAAAATACTTTTTAATATACATGAAAATACTTTTTAATATACATGAAAATACTTTTTAATACATGTGAAAATACTTTTTAATATACATGAATATACGTTTTAATACATATGAAAATACGTTTTAATACATGATTAATTATACTTATGGAATAATCAATTACATAAAAAATTGTGTAGCTTTCATTTGCGTTCAATAAGTGCTGCATCCGGCAACAGTTGCTGCTGAAGTGTTGTATTCGGCAGGTGTTAACCTCGTTGTATTGTATTCAACTTCACAGATCCTGTGGTGTTGTATTCAACAGCTGTAGACCCTGTGGTGTTGTATTCAACAGCTGTAGACCCTGTGGTGTTGTATTCAACAGCTGTAGACCCTGTGGTGTTGTATTCAACAGCTGTAGACCCTGTGGTGTTGTATTCAACAGCTGTAAACCCTGTGGTGTTGTATTCAACAGCAGTAGACCCTGTGTTGTATTCAACAGCTGTAGACCCTGTGGTGTTGTATTCAACAGCTGTAGACCCTGTGGTGTTGTATTCAACAGCTGTAAACCCTGTGGTGTTGTATTCAACAGCTGTAGACCCTGTGGTGTTGTATTCAACAGCTGTAGACCCTGTGGTGTTGTATTCAAAAGTAACACATTCTATGGTATTGTATTCAACAGATGTAGACACTAATGTTATATTCAACAGCTGCAGACACTAATGTTGTATTCAACAGCTGCAGACACTAATGTTGTATTCAACAGCTGCAGACACATGTACATCTATTTTCCTAGTTTCTAAAATATTTTTTCACGGGATTTAACACGGTTCAAATGACCTAAAGAACAATTATAGCTGGCAACAGAACTCATTTATTTTCTTGTATTTTCTTGTATTTTCTTGTATGTATTTTCTTGAAAATTATCAATACCAAATGATTAATAATAATATTTCATTATTAATACTTCTAGCATTTAATTTTAAATTAATAAAAACAACCAGTTGTGAGTCTAATAAGAATAAATAAAATTTAAATTGCAAATAAGAATAATGTGTATAATTGTTATATTGTTAATAATTTTATTGTCATTATTACTAATATGTAATTTATAAAAGTGATTACTTTGAAATTTTATAATGCAAATAATAATAGTAATAAGTTAATAATAATAATATTAATAATAATAATATTTAAATAATAATAATAATTATGACAAATTGTGTTTTGATAGAAATTATAACGCAAATTATTTTACTTTACTTTTTGTTGATATCATTTGGTAATTTAACTGTTGCAAGTAAGAACTGTTATTTTTGGGTACAGTTACACTGTAGCCGTGCGGGTATGCTGTACAATTACCTGTAGCCGTGCGGGTATGCTGTACAATTACCTGTAGCCGTGCGGGTATGCTCTACAGTTACCTGTAGCCGTGTGGGTATGCTCTACAGTTACCTGTAGCCGTGTGGGTATGCTGTACAATTACGTGTAGCCGTGTGGGTCTTCATTAGGTGACAACCGAATAGATATCTTTGGAGAATCTCGCTCTGTAGTCGCTTTCTGACCCTCTGCTCACAAATCCACTTCCCAGCGCAACGAGAAAAGATCCGTCACCCATTTACGAAACCATTTACGTACCCATTTACCCAACCATTTGCGAAACCTCTACTACATCTTCACGACGAGCGTGGAAGCCCTATACGAGGTTGTTTATAACACTAATAACCTCGTGTTGTGTGAGCATGCCCAGCTCGTAGACTATTTAATAAACGAAGACAGGGCCGCCTTGATTGTTGGGAGATCAAGAGGTTTCGTTAGAGGTTGTGTAAACGCTTTGGTGAATGTAGTTTAATAATCCCCAGGATTAAATACTTTTTTTTTAAGGTTTCGTTACTTTTATTTACGTTACTGTTATTATTTATTTATTTATTTATTATTATTATTATTATTATTATTGATTAATTTTATTATTATATACCGATCCCAACAAATTCCTAGGATTCACAGCAAATTTCTCTCTTTCTCTCTCTCTCTCTCTCTCTCTCTCTCTCTCTCTCTCTCTCTCTCTCTCTCTCTCTCTCTCTCTCTCTCTCTCTCTCTCTCTCTCTCTCTCTCCCTCTCTCTCTCTCTCTCTCTCTCTCTCTCTCTCTCTCTCTCTCTCTCTCTCTCTCTCTCTCTCTCTCTCTCTCTTTATTCCCCCTCCCCATTGTTATCCACTAATGTCATACCTTTAATCCTGATTCCTAATCATCCTCCCTTTCTTCCTATCCTTGTTTCCTCCCATTTATCTCCATATGTCTTCCACAATCTCTACCTCTACCTTGCCTCCCTCCTTCTCCCTCCAGCCACTACCCCTCCCTGCCTCTATCCACACCCTGCCTCCCTCACCCTGACTCCCTCCACACCCTGCCTCCCTCGCTACCCTTGCTCCCTCACCCAGGAGATCCCAGTGGCTACCTGTGGCGTCGGCTGCCTCTCCCCTCACCACCAAACCCAAAATATTGGAACAAAGTCAAGAGAGGGGATAAAAGGGGCTTAGGGGGAGAGTTGAGGGTAAGAGAGGGGAAAGGAAGAGGAAGAGCGGGTGCGAGAGACAGAAGGCAGAGAGAGAGAGAGAGAGAGAGAGAGAGAGAGAGAGAGAGAGAGAGAGAGAGAGAGAGAGAGAGAGAGAGAGAGAGAGAGAGAGAGAGAGAGAGAGAGAGAGAGACAGAGAGAGAGAGAGAGACAGAGAGAGAGAGAGAGACAGAGAGAGAGACAGAGAGTGACAGACAGATAGATAGAGAGATTGAGAGATATAACACACACACACACACACACACACACACACACACACACACACACACACACACACACACACACACACACACAAACACACACACACACACACACACTTAGTACAACTTATCATACCCTTTAAGCGCACCTCTCCTCGATGTGACTAGAGGAACTTGAATTCGATTTTAATAAATATCATATCTGTTGTCTAGAACGTAAATAACATGATGGAACAATATGTTACTTTCTTTGCTATTCCTTACTGCTCTGTTGTTCCTTGCAGTATACTGTTGTTCCTTGCCGAGCTCCGTTGTTCCTTGACGAGCTCCGTTGTTCCCTGCCGTACCTCAATGACCCTCATAAGAATTTTTCAAAACCGAACCTGACACCAATTGTCCAGGTCCAGACCGGAAAGAAGATGTCCAAGACCGAATCTGATAGTAAATAATTCGTAATGAATAATAATAATTCATTGTGTCGAGGGGACAGGCAGCCAGAGTGTATTTATGCCCGTTAGGTTTATACCGAGTCTTCCCTCCCCTCTCCCAAGGTCTAATTAGTGTCCCCGCCCACGATGCAACCCCACAGCACGCGGTACCTATTTACTGTTAGGGTGAACAGATGAATTAGGTGATAGGAAACACGCTCAACCATTTCTGTATCGCCCGGGATTCGAACTTCGGAATTTTCAATTGGAAGTCGAGAACGAACCTCGTCTGTACTACCTGGACCCTAATCAAATGTCCAAATTTGGATTTGAGAAAGAAGGTCCAATTCGGGACACGAGAAGAAATGTCCACAATGGTCAGGAAAAATAATAGTGTACTACCTAACCTAACCATGCGACACAACCATAGAAAACGTGAATGTTTGTGAGCTGCTATGATTTACACCATATTTTGTCGTCTGTTTTTTTTTTACGTCAAATTGCGATGTATTATTGCAGAGGTTGATATTATTAGCCAATAAACCGTCGATGATTTATCTAATGCCCAAATTTTTTTTAGTTCGGTTGGTTCTGCACATGTTGATACAAACACCTGCGACACATGTCTACACAAAATGAACGATCACAGGTGTATATAACCAGGATTAAATTCCCAGGAGCACCGCAACATCTGCACACATGTTGTGCAGATGTTGGAATTTGGCCGAAACGCTATACGTACTAGTGGCTTAAATAATTTTATGTACTAACTCTATCTATAAATCCAACATTATGTTTATAACTCTTCATCTTATATGTACTTTTCCTGAATTAAAAAAATAATTTAATTTAATAATTTAATGTCGCTCCTGTTGTTAGTTATCTCCTCCTATGTATTCACTGCCAATCTGTCCACCTGTGAATTCAGACCACCGCCATAAGCCGATAACTTAAAGTGAGTCACATTCGCATCGATTTACGTAATGCGACCAGTCGAGTATAGCGACCACTTCTACCGCCAGGGTTCGTATCACCGATTTTAGCACTAAAGATATATTAAATGCTATGTAATAACACCCTCATCCCAAGATGTTAAACAGCAGCTCCCGCTGTCTGTACCACAGTCGTCGCTGTGTGACGACTCTGTGCATCAGAGTCGTCGCCGTGTGCACCATAGTCGTCGCCCTGTGCACCAGACTGCCTTATCAACCAGTGGATATCTTTTTTTTTATTAACACATTTAGGTACATGTGCATTTGTGCAGCTGCCCTGGACTATATGAAAGGGAGTACAGAGTGTGTCAAGAACGTGATGCTAAAAGTCCCCCATCAGACAGGATGGTTAGTCATACAGGGCCATGTGATCAGTAGTCTGCACTGGCAAACTCTGGGTGCATTATGAGGATATCATCATCAACACGAGAGTGAATAAAGTGATTGCAAAGTTCCAGGTACCTCATGCCAGCGGGTCCGAATGGTCTAATAACTGGGCATTCGGTAATGTAGTGTGGGAGATCATGCCGCAGTTTCTGCTCACAGAGTTTGCACCTGGAGTGCTCAGGATTTGGGAGATCCGTCACCTGTAGCCACCGGCCACAGGTAACGATAACCCAACCTGATCCTTGCAATCACTGTGTCGCACAGTCTGGTGGACGTTTTGTGCTGCCCATAAACATGGGTTTCAGATCTGAATAATTGCTTTTTATACTGGTGCTTTCAGGCCTTTGGGAGTCAGTAATTTTTCTAGTATTGAACCTGATTATTTGGAAGAGGTCTTACCAACAATCAGGTCTCTTCTCCAATAATCACGTCCTCTTCTCTGTCTTAACAACAGAGTAGAGGACACCGAGGTCTAATTCAACTTAATCCCTCTTACGTGTTAATATGGCTGCAATGCCTGTTTCAGTATGTTTGGTTATATTTATATGAGATGGTATCTAAACAAAAAGAGATTCTAAACCATTTATTTTGGGCAGCTAGCAAGTTATTTATAATTGTTATTAAGAAGTTCTTACTGTCGATCTGGCCGGAGATGTTTTGTATTCCTGCTCCTGTGCTTTTTAATGTACTTACTGTACTTCTTAATGTACTCAATTTACTTCTAAAGTACTTCATGTACTTTTTAATGTATTTAATGTACTTCATGTACTTTTTAATGCACTTCTTAATGTACTTAATGTATTACATGACGCAGCCAGTTGTAGTGGCGCTAGTTATGTGTGTGTGTGTGTGTATGTGTGTGTGTGTGTGTGTGTGTGTGTGTGTGTGTGTGTGTGTGTGTGTGTGTGTGTGTGTGTGTGTGTGTGTGTGTGTGTGTGTGTGTGTTTGTGTGTGTGTGTGTGTGTGTGTGGAGGTCAGCCCATTGTTTACACTTGACAGTCAGTGTGCAGGTATTGTTTTTTTTTATTTCCAGATACATAAGTTCCCGTTCCCTGCTTAGCAATTACTTTACTTTTTTACTCACAAGCGAGGGAACATACACCAAGGCTGCCGCAGTCGCAGCTTAGCGGGCTCCCGCCGCCTGAGCGTGTCGCATGCGGTTTGGTCCCACCAGCTGACTTAGACAAAACACACACTGGGCTTGTTCAAGTTCAAGTATGTTTATTGAGACAAGAGATACATCTCAAAGGGATAGAGTAGCTTAGGCTATTTCTATCCCCCCTTCTGGGCTTGTTTAGGCTGTGAGGGGAGGGGGCAGGGGGCGCTGATTCTGTCATTACGAATTGTCCTTCATTGGCCACTGATACAATTAAAAAAGAAGGCCTAAGAGAATAACTAGGCAAAATAAAATGACCCACGTAAAGTTGTAGGCCTAGATAAATACAGAAGCATAAGTAGAACGAATTCGTTGTAATAATTGTATAAATGGGGATAGGATCCAGGGTCCTAGTTTCTGTGCACTTGGATGATTTAACGAGAAGAATGCGGAGTTACAGCCCCGCTCCTGTGCCAGGTAAGTCCACTACGGGGTCACCATAGCCCGT
This sequence comes from Procambarus clarkii, assembly GCF_040958095.1. Classification (NCBI taxonomy): domain Eukaryota; kingdom Metazoa; phylum Arthropoda; class Malacostraca; order Decapoda; family Cambaridae; genus Procambarus; species Procambarus clarkii. The sequence continues at coordinate 13,577,728 of NC_091178.1, forward strand.
GCTACTTTGGAATTTTTGTTCTAAGTAGCTGAATCTAAAACCACAGAGAAGAATGCAACCAAGATCTACGTGAGTACAACTCATAGGTTGAGTACACTCCAACACTTGTGTGAGTACGACCCAGTTGAGTACACTCCGGCACGAGGAGAATACACTTCCGTTTGCAGAATGATTCAATAGACGAAAATCAGCAAGAAACACTTAGACGTGAATGAATGAATATATAGAGGAAAGTAGTGAATGATAGAGTGTGACTGCCGGGACTGTACCTACACTGCGGTTATTGCACCTATAATTAACCTCCAATACACTGTATCATCAATCACATTGTGCTGGTGTTGTTGTTATAGATTCAGCTACTCGGAACAAGTTCCAAGTAGCACGGGCTATGGTGAGCCCGTAACTTACCCGGCACTGGAGCGGGGCAAGTAGCACGGGCTATGGTGAGGCTCCAGTGCCAGGTAAGTCCGTAGCGGACTTACCCGGCACTGGAGCGGGGCAAGTAGCACGGGCTATGGTGAGGCTCCAGTGCCAGGTAAGTCCGTAGCGGACTTACCCGGCACTGGAGCGGGGCAAGTAGCACGGGCTATGGTGAGGCTCCAGTGCCAGGTAAGTCCGTAGCGGACTTACCTGGCACTGGAGCGGTGCCCCTGCGCACACTGTGCGATACCCCTCACCAGGAACACTACGATACCCCTCACCAGGAACACTGCAATACCCCTCACCAGGAACACTACGAAACCCCTCACCAGGAACACTGCAATACCCCTCACCAGGAACACTGCAATACCCCTCACCAGGAACACTGCAATACCCCTCACCAGGAACACTGCAATACCCCTCACCAGGAACACTGCAATACCCCTCACCAGGAACACTGCAATACCCCTCACCAGGAACACTGCAATACCCCTCACCAGGAACACTGCAATACCCCTCACCAGGAACACTGCGATACCCCTCACCAGGAACACTGCAATACCCCTCACCAGGAACACTGCAATACCCCTCACCAGGAACACTACGATACCCCTCACCAGGAACACTGCAATACCCCTCACCAGGAACACTACGATACCCCTCACCAGGAACACTGCAATACCCCTCACCAGGAACACTACGATACCCCTCACCAGGAACACTGCAATACCCCTCACCAGGAACACTGCAATACCCCTCACCAGGAACACTGCAATACCCCACACCAGGAACACTACGATACCCCTCACCAGGAACACTGCAATACCCCTCACCAGGAACACTGCAATACCCCTCACCAGGAACACTGCAATACCCCTCACCAGGAACACTACGATACCCCTCACCAGGAACACTGCAATACCCCTCACCAGGAACACTACGATACCCCTCACCAGGAACACTGCAATACCCCTCACCAGGAACACTGCAATACCCCTCACCAGGAACACTGCAATACCCCTCACCAGGAACACTACGATACCCCTCACCAGGAACACTGCAATACCCCTCACCAGGAACACTGCAATACCCCTCACCAGGAACACTGCAATACCCCTCACCAGGAACACACTGTGCGATACCCCTCACCAAAAACACAATAACGAAGAACACTTTATCAATAAATGAGTATTGAGTATCGTCATTTACTCGCTTACTCACCAGTAAGTGAGTAAATGAACTAATGACTGAATAGATATAGATGACGAGTGAACTGATACATATGAATGAATGCATAATAGTGAATACACGAATGGGAACAGATGAATAAGTCAATAAACGGAATGACTGCACGGCAAGAATGCATACAGATGAATGATTCATTGAATGACTGAATAGAAACTCACGAAGGAAGGAATGAAAAGGACTAAATTGGGACAGGATAATAATTATCCTGATCAAATATAAAATCAAATATATAGCTTAGCTTTCCGTAATGTACCGAAATAGAACATCTGTCTCGTTCTGAGATCCATTAAAACACAAAGGGGAAAAAAATTATATACCTATATACATAAAAAGTAATAATAATAATAATAATATTAATAAATCTGGACAATTTATTACAAACCATTGAAACCGAATTAAAGGGAGGGTTTTCAACACTATATCGAATCCCCCTTTAAAGCTAAGAATAAAGAATCGAACGCTCTTATATTCCCCCCACACACCTCCCGTTCTGCAGCCGGTAAACAAATACATTATACACCTGAATCATGTCTACACAACTGCTACTTTTCTCATGCAAATTTGTCACATATGAAATTCTCGTCAATAGAACGTGGCAATCGACACAGCAATTACTTCCGAAAACCGCTATTCTAGGAATCCAAATTGAGCCATGTATATTATATATATATATATATATATATATATATATATATATATATATATATATATATATATATATATATATATATATATATATATATATATATATATATGCATCTGTTCACCTATCAGTAAATAGTCAGTGGCGTTCCCTACCCCTAAACCACCGAACCATTTCATGACTTTTAACAAGTCAGCGACCTCACCTATGACATCCTGACGTTAATACCAGAGGCTTGCATCAACAAAGATACTTTTACACCTTAACAGGCAAAAGTGAGAGAAAAACAAATGTAAATCACACCAATAAAATCCTTTAAAATTATTTTTAACTTTGAGATGACATTGGCAACTTATATAGGTTGCATGAGCATAAGCAAGTTATATAAACAACTCACAAATAAGACGCAACCGATGATTATCTCACGGAGACAACAAATGCGTCCCTGAGCCATAAGACTAGGCAAGAAAACACCGATAAACAACCCATCAGTTACCAGATTAGGAGTGGAAATTGATGACACCTTGTCCTTAAGACAAGTTAAAAATATATTGCAGCCAAATACGCGAAGAAACTTTGCATCACGGAGTGACTAAGTAATCTATACACTATACACACACACTTGTAAATCATACGTATAATAAAACACACTAGCCACTCAGTCTTATTTAAAGCTATCAAAACAGAATTCAAGACAGCTGAGCATCATGTGTGAAGCAGAATTAGCGTACGGCATTGCACTGCCGTCCATGCAGAATCTGCAACTCAGGAAGGTTGTGTAAAGTCTGTAAAGATTGCACAAAGTTCAAAACGTTGCATACCCAAACTCAACTTTGATACCCCAGTGTTCCATACCCCAGTGTTCCATACCCCAGTGTTCCATACCCCAATTTGTTGTTGCTGTTCCTGTTAGTTTACAAATCACTTGGTGAAGTTTAGTTTGAGGTTGACCATCTAGATTTTCGCTTGTGAATGTATAGTTATCTGTAAGAATACAAGGATAATACAGTTTGATTGAATACTCCTTATTTTAACAAATTAATTGTTGGTGTGACCATGGTTTGATCGCCATGCCTGCTGCCAAAAATATGATCCATATTATCACGTATTTCGAGTGGTAAGAGAGTAGATGTGACTGTGTGTAAAGGTGTAACAATCTATCTCATTGTAACAGGGAAAAGGTGTAACAGTCTATCTCATTGTAACAGTGTAAAGGTATAACAGTCTATCTCATTGTAACAGTGAAAAGGTGTAACTGTCTTTCTCATTGTAACAGTGAAAAGGTGTAACTGTCTTTCTCATTGTAACAGTGAAAAGGTATAACAGTCTATCTCATTGTAACAGTGTAAAGGTGTAACAGTGTAAAGCTGTAACAGTCTATCTCATTGTTATTTATAGTTTGCTCTTGATGGAAGGGAAGGAAATTATCAGGAAATTATCAGGAGAAATTATCAGGAAATTATCTTAATCAAGAAGCAAAACAGTAGTAATTATCGCAATTGTAGAACATTTTAACAATATTACGTGTTAATTGAAAAATAACAACGCAAAATATAACGAACTGGACGACTTAGAGGATATATCTTCTCCTACAATATTACCGACTGGAAGACTGGGGAAATATAACCCACTATCAATGTTCCAAGATGAATGACAATGCAGTATTATCAACATTCAATTATAAGTGCAGCTGCAAGCATATGTGGGATGCTCGGCGAATCAAAACTAGTTTATTTGATTTATACAACACAAGTGTAAATGTGTAAATGAACTCTGAATCCCTTGCCAGTCCCACTCTTTAAACCGTATTTCACTAATGGTAATAATACGACACACTAATGCTCATTCACTTGTGGATGACAGCACGTCAAGAAACTTGATATGAAATTAATATTCAGATCAAAAACACTTGATAGATTAAGTCTCAAACAGGATGAGATACTTCAGAATTAACTCACACACACACACACACACACACACACACACACACACACACACACACACACACACACACACACACACACACACACACACACACACACACACACACATATATATATATATATATATATATATATATATATATATACCAACATGTGTATCTAGCTTCTCAGAGTACATATACACTGAGAGTTAATTTATTTTGTTCCCCGGACAATGTTCAGGGTTAAGTTGAATATACATGCAGATTGGCTCAATAAGATATTGTCAAGGCCTTAATAACTCGCCCAAACCTCGAACTACACGTTAGCGACACCCTCAGCCCATCTGAGACACGTACAGGACCAAGGAACTGGTAAGAATTCGAAATATCGTTCGATTTTCTGTGGTATGAACAGTTTCAGTGTTTTCCCAAACTACGAACGCCGGGGGCCCGGAATGCAGGGTCCGTTCCAGGGGGGCTTCGGGTTGTTGACCAGACCACACACTAGAAGTTGAAGGGACGACGACGTTTCGGTCCGTCCTGGACCATTCTCAAGGCCTTCGGGTTGCTTTCAGGGAGCCCGTGATTCAGGACCTGCTCTGAGGGGCCCTCCGGCAGCACACAAGGAGCCCGTGATGCATGGCCCGCTCTGAGGGCTCACCGACACCCATTAATTACAACTCGGATTAACAGACTGGAAATTAGTGTTTATTTACTGCCTCTCGGACTGTCCTCCATTGGAAAAAATAACTATAATTTGCTATAATTTGCTCATCACTATGCTTTACTGCCATTCCAAGGGTGGGAAGGAGGGCAGGGTGGGGAGAGGGGCAGGGTGGGCAGAATAGGAGGCAGGGTGGGCAGAGGGGAAGGGTGGGCAGAGGGGCAGGGTGGGCAGGGTGGGCAGAGGGGCAGGGTGGGCGGAAAATGTGCAATGTTGCCATGAGAAGAGTACAGTAGATAGAGGATGGACAGGAATGGGGATGATGGTCAGAATAGGGGGAAGGCAAAAGCAATGGGCAGAGTGATTAGAGAGACACAGTAGGGAAGGAAGGGGTAACGAGGAAAGACATTGATATGAGTAGATCAGTAGAGTACCGTGGTGGGCCCTTCACTGTGGCAGGTAAGGGCCGGCCCTTAACAGTGCCTCCAGGGCACTGTCGCCGCATTCTTCACCGCTGACAACTAGGCAATTCACTGCCTCGGGGCAACAACTGTCTCCTGCAAGCAGGTGTTCGCAAAAACCCAATTTTCGACAGTGATAAGAAAATTATAGCTAATGCCACATATATCTGTTTATCTTATATATATTGTTTTGAAACAGTGCTGAGTTAGTGCAGATACAATCGCAAGTATATCTCTACAATTATGACTTCTTGGAATTAACATTTAAATAACTGAAGCTCTCACAAAGTTGAATGGTCTCTACTCAACACAGACTGCTGTTAAATGGACTCTGCTCATCCCAGACATTAGTTAAGTGCTCTCTACTCAACGCAAACGTCAGTTTGATTTGTACAGCTGAAAACGAAACAATCTTGACCGCAACACTTTTCAGATGGGTCAGAAAATGACGATAAATAGTATCTAAGAGTCTACACAATCAACATTGCCAACACAATCAGCAGAGTCTATACAATCTTTCCACTAAGAAATGCTTTAATTTTCACGTACATTAACAAATAACAATACTATATCTTAATCTATAAAATATATTGTATGTCTGTCAAAGGTTGGAAGTTAGACGCTTGTGGCTATCTTTACCAACATTTTTCTAATTAATTCCTGTTGGGTATATGCCCAACAAGCGCGGGGTCGGAATTGGCATCAATGAAGAGAGTGCGACGTGACACTGTGTCAAAATAACCCCCACGATAAATCTCACACTATCTTTATGATTCGACTCTAAATTACTATTATATTATTATTTTAGTTTTCCACGTGGGAAAGCTACATTCGCTGATCATATCAAAATTGTCGAAATAATTCTGCTTGTCAAACTCTGGGAGTGAGAGGCCAACATGTTGATGATGTCGTCAATGGACCCGGCTCATACCTTCACCAGCACGCTATCTACTCCCTCATCTTCCTACTATTGCATCACCACATCTCTCGGACTTGTATTAGCCATTCTCGTTATCCGTACTCCCCCTCCCCTCTCAACGGTCTGAACACTTGTTTTCCCAATAAGGAAGAGTAAGAGAGAGAGAGAGAGAGAGAGAGAGAGAGAGAGAGAGAGAGAGAGAGAGAGAGAGAGAGAGAGAGAGAGAGAGAGAGAGAGAGAGAGAGAGAGAGAGAGAGAGAGAGGATTATAGGGGATATGATCACAACGTTCAAGATATTGCTGGGAATAGGCAAAGTGAATAGAGTCTATCTCCAGATGACTGCTGTCATCTGGAGATTTCCCCTTCGTTCTGTTGGCCCAGATGAGGCACAATAGAACGATTTGGCACAAGTGGAAGCTGAATACACTGATGAGATAGAGAAAAAAAAATCCGTCAAGAGCGAGAGTGGAAAACAAGGGACCGAGCTTGAATTAGAGTTAGATCTTGCTTCTTTGGGGACTGAAACACACACACACACACACACACACACACACACACACACACACACACACACACACACACACACACACACACACACACTCACACACACACACACACACACACACACACACACACACACACACACACACACGTACAAACACATATACACAGAGCCTCGCGGCCGAGTGATCAACGTTCACGACTAGCAATCCTGGGACCTCGATTCGATTCCCTGTCGAGACAGAAACAAATGGGCAGAACTTCATTCACCTAATGCCTCGGTTCTACCAGCTGTAAATAGGTACCTGGGAGTTAGATAATTGCTGCAAGCCGTATCCTGTATACGCGTTGAATGACAGTTGAGAGGCGGGACCAAAGAGCCGAAGCTCAACCCCCGCCAGCACAACAACAATAACTAGGTGAGTGCAAACACACACACACACACACACACACACACACACACACACACACACACACACACACACACACACACACACGCACACACACACACACACACACAAACACACACACTATGTGTCAGGCCAATCCTGGAGTATGCGGCACCAGCATGGAGTCCATATCTAGTCAAGCATAAGACTAAAATGGAAAAGGTTCAAAGGTTTGCCACCAGACTAGTACCCGAGCTGAGAGGTATGAGCTACGAGGAGAGACTACGGGAATTAAACCTCACTTCGTTGGAAGACAGAAGAGTTAGGGGGGACATGATCACCACATTCAAGATCCTCAAGGGAATTGACAGGGTTGATAAAGACAGGCTGTTTAACACAAGGGGCACACGCACTAGGGGACACAGGTGGAAACTGAGTGCCCAAATGAGCCACAGAGATATTAGAAAGAACTTTTTTAGTGTCAGAGTGGTTGACAAATGGAATGCATTAGGAAGTGATGTGGTGGAGGCTGACTCCATACACAGTTTCAAGTGTAGATATGATAGAGCCCAATAGGCTCAGGAACCTGTACACCTGTTGATTGACAGTTGAGAGGCGGGACCAAAGAGCCAGAGCTCAACCCCCGCAAGCACAACTAGGTGAGTACAACTAGGTGAGTACACTCTCTCTCTCTGGACGACTCAACACCAAAACAGGAGCCCCATTGTGTCAGCGACAATAAATATCAGGTTATGGTTGAAACCGAACCCTCTCGCTAACGCTATCTCCGAAACCGAACCCTCTCGTTATCGCTATCTCTGAAACCCAAGAACCCGTTTACGGCTCTCGTTAACGGAGGGAGCCCATTGTGAGGCCCACGGACACAAGTTTCGAAGTTTCTGACAAAAAAAAATAAAGTTTCCATCAGTGATTGTTGACAAGTAAAGTGAGGGAGGTTACGCCCTTTTTTGGGGGGAGGGGTCGGGAGGGGGGGGGGTTGTGGGGGGGGGGGGTTGTTGGGGGGGGGTTGTTGGGGGGGGGTTGAGGGGGTTTGAGGGGGGGGGGGTTGAGGGGGGAGGAGGAGGAGGGGGAGGGGTGGGGCCATGTGTAGTGTTCAGTGATTCTCTCGTAGCGATTGTCATATCTACATTTGAAACTGTGTATTGAGTCAGCCTTCACCACATCACTGCCTAATACATTCCACCTGTTAACTACTCTGACACTGAAAAACCTCTTTCTCACGTCCCTGTGGCTCATTTGGGTATTCAGTTTCCACCTGTGTCCCCTTGTTCGTGTACCACCAGTGTTAAACAGTTTATCTTTATCTATCCTGTCAATTCCTCTGAGAATTTTGTAGGTAGTGATCATGTCTCCTCTTACTCTTCTGTCTTCCAGTGTCGTGAGGTGCATTTCACGCATCCTTTCCTCGTAACTCAAGCCTCTTAGTTCTGGGATTGGCCTAAGTGGCATACCTCTGGAATTTTTTCCAGCTTCGCCTTGTGCTTGACAAGTTACGGGCTCCATGCTGGGGGCCGTGTGTGTGTGTGTGTGTACTCACCTAGTTGTGCTTGCGGGGGTTGAGCTCTGGCTCTTTGGTCCCGCCTCTCAACCGTATGTGTGTGTGTGTGTGTGTGTGTGTGTGTGTGTGTGTGTGTGTGTGTGTGTGTGTGTGTGTGTGTGTGTGTGTGTGTGTGTGTATGTGTGTTAAAAAGCTGTGCATCTAACTTCACAAGCCTGTTACTTACTTATGTAAACGAAGTATGCGGTTCAGTTCCTTAATTAATTTCGAATAGTTAACATTGCTTTCATAGTCTGAGGTAAATATAGTCATACAAGTCTTAATTACCTCGTCTTTCCTTCTTGGCTTAAGAACCCAACTAATCATGACCCCAATATGTCTAACTCATTTAGATTTAGAATTGTCAAAATTTTCCATCTAATATTTAGCAACTTTATTCTAAATTTCCAAGACTTAGAAACCCTGCATTCTGGTCATTTGGATATATTGGTATGCATACAACAACCCATGTGGCCTTTGACATGATGTGGTTCAAGTACAAGTTTATTGGGATAATAAATTCATTCCCAAAAGGAGAGAGCAGCTTAGGGTAACTGTAAGGCAATTTAAGGGTAACTGTAACCTTCTTTGGTAAGGCAATTATCAGGAGAAGGATTTAGGATAGGACGTAGTGAAGGAATTAGGTGTATTGTGGGACCGTGGACTGATCCCAAGGGTATTTGGCTTGGTATTCTTAGACCTTCCCCTTCTTACTGGGTGAGAATAGCTTGAGCTACCTCATCCCTTTGTGTGTGTGTATTTATACCTCACTAAACGTATTTTAATTCCCTTTCAATGTTAGTCTATTCTTCTTGTTTGTTAGGTACTCTGTAAACCAGTGGTCTCTGGGATACTCTCTTCTGTTTCTAGAGTTTACGTCTTAGTCTCTAATTACAGAACTATGTCAAAGGTTTTCATGAAGTCTGAAAAAAAACCTAGTTTCTTTCCAAAATTTCCATATTTTCCATGAATTTCCATGAAATTCCATTAGTCCTAAGGGCCCGGGATCGATTCCCGGTCGAGGCAGAAAGAACTGGTCAGTTTTTTTTAACTCTGATGCACCTGTTTACCTAGCAGTAAATAGATACCTGGGAGTTAGACAGCTGCTACGGGCTACTTCCTGGGTGTGTGTGTGTGCGTGAGTTAGAGAGAAATATATGCAATAGATATAATAGAGGAAAAATAGACTGGTTAGTAAGACAAGGTCCAAGAGCTAATGTACCTCGATTCTGCAGACACAAATAGTAAATACAAATAATAAATACACACACACTCACGTACACACACATACACACACACACACACACACACACACACACACACACACACACACACACACACACACACACACACGTACACACACATACACACACACACACACGTACACACACATACACACACACACACACACACACACACACACACACACACACACACACACACACACGTACACACACATACACACACACACACGTACACACACATACACATACACACACACACACACGTACACACACATACTCACACACACACACGTACACACACATACACACACATTTATATTCGGTTCTACCTGTGATTACAATTCAGTAGATATTTTAGGTACAGTTATTGCCACATAAAATAACTTCAGACTGACCAACAAATATGCAACGTTGTCTGTGATTACCATAAATTCATAAATATGTTTCGCAAACAGGTATAGAGAGAGAGACACTGATGTATTATGCTATTCAGTGGTCGGTCTCTATATATATTTAAAGTAGAGATACACACCGTGGAGAAATAAAGGTAGAATTGACAGTATTTTTTCAGATGATAGACACCAAGACCAGAGTAAATTAGAGGTTTTGATAGATAAGTTGAGCACGAATTATTACTGGTAGATATAATACTGCTGTTTGAATTTTTCTTGTGCTATGCCATATTTTCTTTGTCAAGTTGATTGGTGTTAGTAATTGTTAGCGTTAGTATTAAATTATTATTATTGTTACTATTAGTATTATTAAGTAATGAGAATGTCTTCTTACAGATATAACGACATAGGAGGAAAATCCACACTTATGTATTTGTGTATTTTATGTACAGACTTACACCAAGGGAGCCGAGCGGACAGCACGCTGGACTTGTGATCCTGTGGTCCTGGGTTCGACCTCAGGCGCCGGCAAGAAACAATGGGCAGAGTTTCTTTCACCCTATGCCCCTGTTACCTAGCAGTAAATAGGTACCTGGGTGTTAGTCAGCTGTCACGGGCTGCTTCCTGGGGGTGGAGGCCTGGTCGAAGACCGGGCCGCGAGGACACTAAAAAGCCCCGAAATCATCTCAAGATAACCTCAAGATAAGTCTTTCGCACTCTCCTGAGTGCTTTGTCCAGGTCTGAGTGTGTGGTAAGGACGAGACTTATATCTCAACGTGTAACGCTTGCAACGGCTGCAACCATGTTGTTGTTTTAGCTTCAGCTACTCGGAACACAAAGTTGCAAGTAGCACGGGCTAGGGTGAGCCCGTCGTGGACTTACCTGGCACAGGAGCGGAGCTTTCCTGTTCTGAGAACTGGAGTTGTTTTTAATAAAGGAGTTCATTTAGATGTAATCCCTCTTAATCCTTTCCATACCCTACGGAAAGTAGCTATTGGAACTACTTACATTCAGCTGTTTATTCAGATCTAATTTTAATTCCCTTTTACGGGCTATTCATGCCCATGCCACCTCTTGGGTGGCTTAATCTTCGTCAACCAATCAATTAATTCCCTTAGAATAATTTTTCTTCTAAAGCAATCATCCGAAGTAAAGCTTTTGTTGCCAGCGAAAATACTTAGAGCATCTATTCTACTATATCTATATATCTATATCTATAGATCTATAGATATCTACTATATCTATATCCTTTCCACTACCCTTCTAGTTCTAACATTATTACTTCTATAGATTATTTCACTACTCTTAAAATCCATATTGTGATCGTTTTCAATATTGTGATCCTGTAAAAGGATCAAAATATTGAGTGGATCACAATAAACACAAAACAAAGCAGAAAGATGCCAGAGATATACCACCAGACTAGTTTCAGAGCTGAAAAGATTGAGCTACAAGGCAAGACAAATGGAATCAAACATCAAGCGTTGATGTCATTGTCTGTTCATGTAGGTTATGTGGTCATGTACTTAATCAGGGAAGGGAAAATTGAACACTAAATATTGCAAGAGGAGAGGTCTGATTGGCAGCAAGATTGGTAAGTATCGTAAATATATATTTCAGAAGCGTGAATATATATAAGTGATGTATGGCTTGCGCGTTCATATATATATATATATAAATATATATATATATATATATATATATATATATATATATATATATATATATATATATATATATATATATATATATATATATATATATATATATATTGGTGTATACTGGCAGCAGGTTTTCTTTCAAACATGTTTCATTGAATATGACCGCATATTCTGTATTTATTATTTTCTGGTTTAGGGCTTCTATCCCTCTAACTATTTTCTTAGCATCAGGGCTTAATTGAAATAGGAGTTCTCCAAAACTCATTTTCGTACTTTTAAGGTGAAGAAAAGAAGTGATTTACTATAGAGTGTATTACACTTATTTGTATAATTTGCACGACGTTTCGAACCTCCATGGTTCATTCTCAAGTGAACAGATCTTACAATACTAGTTGATTTTATACCCGCATTAGGTCAGGTGATAATACAATGAAGGTGAAAACATGGGGGGATACATAAGGGATAAACATAGGGGCTGCAGAAGGCTTATTGGCCCATACGAAGCATCTCCTATCTAAACACAAAGATTAATCCAGTGTAATTGGCCTGTTATGTTGGACATTGTCTTCTGTGTTGGCATCGATATGTTCTTGTCTTGTCCTTACTCTCATGGTGGGTAGAGTAAATAGTTCCGTGATTTGGGTGTTCATGGTAGGTCGCTCTATTCTTATGTGAATTGCCTCAAGAATTTGTAATCTTCTTGAATCTTGGGTTTTGTCTATTATGCAAGTATTCTTGTTCAACATTTCTCTTGTTAGAGTAATGTCATGGGCTTGTCTCATGTGATTCCTAGGGGCACCAGATTGAAGATGGCATGTCAAACGCCTCGTCAGCTTGGTCGACGTCATACCTATGTACTTACATTGAAGGTTACATCCTTCGTGGGGGCAAGTGTACATGTATACAACGCTTGACTGCTGTAGAGGGTTTTCCGTCGGCTTCGGGCTGTTTTTGATAAGGAGTTCGGAAGTCTTCTTGATTTTGTAGAATATTATCAGGTTTATGTTAATCTGGTGCCCCTAGGAATCACATGAGACAACCCCATGACATTACTCTAACAAGAGAAATGTTGAACAAGAATACTTGCATAATAGACAAAACCCAAGATTCAAGAAGATTACAAATTCTTGAGGCAATTCACATAAGAATAGAGCGACCTACCATGAACACCCAAATCACGGAACTATTTACTCT